>NW_024542190.1:0-72409 GCF_016758785.1 Suillus bovinus
TATGACAATGTATATATATATGTATAAAGGACAGGGAACAGGCTGAGATTGGCACACCGGCACAAATTGGACTAGAACTTTACGTGTACCTGAATGAGAATGAAGCAAAGTCTTCAACGTCAACCATAAGCCTGAATACTGCAAATAAACTTAGAGGACTTGCATCGTGTCACTCTGGTGTATTTATTCAAATATTCCGAGCCTGGCGCTGCGAGGTTGCATATCTGCCGTCAAGATGTTCTTTCCTCTTTAAATTTCAAATTCACTCTTTACCAACGAGCAGCTACATATCATAAGCGTAATCCAAGTACTCCACATTTACTATAGTATGCCAACAGTTTCACGACACGGGTAGAACCTGCTACCGATTTTGACTAAATCGCCTGTGCAGTCTGATTCGATCTCGAACGGTGTCGCGACGAATGCACAATTCCGAGACAGATGCAATCATGCAATGTCAGATCATGGAAGTGTATAAGAGCGATTTCTGCACATCTGGATCGAGTTTTATCTAGCAATGGTCGCTCCCATAGTTAATACATGAATTCAGACGGCGAAGGTCAGAATTTCAAATATACATGGAACTGAATATGTATAAGGCGGTGTTAGTTGTTGCTAGTTGAAAATTCTACACATACACCTTAGCAAATTTCTGCCCTTCAGATAAGACGACAAGGCAAGACCGCAGACCCTTCAAGCACCATTGCCGTTCGAGCCAGGAAAGGAGGTGATGATTCCAGAAAGCCTGGAATAAGTGGTTGGACGTGTCATCCCGTGGATCTGGAGCACGCAAGAGATATGTGGCCCAGTTTTGACAGGCGTACTTGAGAGCGTATGAAGATAATCGACTGTCGTGCTGTGCCTTGCGTGTGAAAGCCATGAAGGCGTTCATAGCGTGGATGATCTCCCTGTTCGGTGGACGATATGTTGATGATGCAGTGGAATGATGCTGGCGGCTTAAAGCAAGGAACGCCGGGAGCATCAAGAAATCTGGCAAGCTTTCAAACGACTGGACTACTTGGAAGGTTGGTAGCAAACGCAATTCTGGGACAATGATAAACTCGCTGATCGCTTTCAGCGTACTTGAGAGTTCGTCAAAAGTCACCCGGGCGGACCCTGCAGGAGTGGATTTCCATGCTTGGCCATGGGACGTCTGCAGCCAGTCTCGCCCATCTAAGGATTTCAGCCAATCTGACCCGTGCGGAGACTTCAGCCAGTGGTTTCCTTTCCAAGTCTTCAGCCAATCTGACCCGTCCGGAGACATCAGCCAGGGATTTCCTCCCCAAGCCTTCAGCCAACGTCTTCCTCCCTTGGTCTCCAGCCACTTTCGTCCTCCCTCAGTCCGCAACGACTTTTTTGACCTCCTTTGTTTCTGGATAGAGGGTTCTATTCCACCTCGCATCGACCGGAATATCGAAGCCGGCTTCGAGCCTAACATCTGCGGCTCGTCACCCACTTCCTGGGTCTCAGACAAATCCGAAGAGTCTGACACAGATTGTAATTCAGGTATTTGATCGGCCTGCCGAGCCAATCCTCCCTGAGTCTCCAGCCACTCTGACCTGTGCTCCATCTGCAGTTCGTCACCCACTTCCTGGGTCTCAGAGCAATCTGACCAGTCTGACACAGATTGCAAGTCAGGCATTGAACCTTCCTCCCAGAACCTTCCTTCATCTGTCTCCAGCCATTCTCGTCCCTCACAGGTATTCAGCCAGGATTTTCCGTTAGGGGTGTCCAACCAAGCATTCCTATCCTCGGTCACTAGCCAGGATTGTATATCTGACCCGTGGTCACCTCGAAGCCATAGCATGCCAATAAGAACAGACACTGGCTCGGGTTCCCGAAAGAGGAAAGTTAATTTGTCTTCTAATCTATGGGGGTCCCCAGGACTAATTGCATGGCTATGCTTCTTCAGTTCCAAGAGGACATCCAAGAGGGCCGTGCTTTCAGGAATCTCCTTCATCATCAAGCGAAGAGATGAATCAGCGAGTAGGGAGTGGGGTGATCGCATATCGTGTTCGCGTACTTGAGGGAGGCTGCAGTTTGAGGGGTCGGAGACATAGTCACGAATGGAGGAGTGATGAATATTCACAGGGAGAATGCTGTCTGTAGGGATATCTACGACAGACCGTAGCTGTATCAGCGTTGTCTGCACATCCCTGTTTAAACCAGGGCCAAGAAGTGATGATATTTGTGAGATGGGAAGAGGGTCTGCAAGGGTGGCAACAATGGACAAGTGCATGTAAGCACGCTTGGGGTCGGCACATGTGGAGAGGATACAGTCATATAACTTGTACACCTCCGTTCCTGGTAGCAGCTTGCTTGTCAGCTTGAGCATCAGCTGCAATCGATCACCGGGATCCTTGTCTTCGTCGTCAATAATAAACTTCATCATTGTAGACGCCACGATGAAACGTCTGCCTGCTCGGCTCGCAAGCTGCTGAAGTTGTTCAGTCGATGGTTAGGGGGAAATCAGGACGGCGAATTCCCAGCTGTGCAAAGGAATGCCGCAAGAAAGTACTGATGTCATTGTCAACATCTGCGCCATCCAATGAAATGATGCCACCTTCCCCAGAAGTTCTCACAGGTACCTCGCGCACCAATAGGTGCACCTCTTCGTTTTTGAAGGCTTCAGATATATGTGATTCCGAGCGACTTGTGAGTAGAATGTGGGTCACAGGAAGGTCAGGCTCACGAAGAGCCTGTGCAAGGGAAAGGATGAGATCGGTAATGTCGGGTTCTGACGTGCATTCATCAAGCGCATCGAACACAAACGACAAAGGTGGACATCCGCGGAATCTAAGTCGAAGTCTCCGGAGGGGTTGGAGAAAGAAAGCCTCCATCTGGTCGCAGAGAGGCGTGTCTGGGTCTAGTAAAGCGGGATTGTTGCGGATCGCTTTGTTCACATCCTGCTGAATGCTTGGAAAATTGATAGCAAGTTGGTAGCCAAGCGTGGCAAAGAAATATCCAGTCGTGCAGCGTTTGGTGTGCTTGCGGGAGAAAAATAATGTTCCTGCTTAGCCGCTTCTCGACAATGTTCTCTTCAGTCACTTTTAGACCTCTCATCTTTTCAGCAACTGTAAATGCAACAGCAGACTTTCCGACGCCAGCTGTGCCATGCACCCAAATGAGTTGATTCTTCTCTGGGTTGTCCAGTAATTCGTGAATGTATTTGAGGAGATCAACCCGGGTCCCTTTCAAACATTTCGGGTGGGGCTGACGTTCACCGGAGTTGTATTGGGCACCCTTGACGGCAACCTCTGAGAGTCTCACCCAAGGTGCTTCAAGAACTGTCAGAGGTTACAGAGCATGCGAGATAAGAAATGGAAGTACTGACATTGATCGTCACTCATTGACGAAGGTTGTGATATGAGAGATGTAATGAACCAACTGAAAGTAACACTAACTGGGATCGAGGGTGCCGTTAGAAACCATCCAAACGATGGTTAACTCGAGAGACAACGTACTAGAATTCGAATCAGAACTTGGGCTTTAATTGCGCAGTGATCAAGCTTCAAGCTGTCAAGTGATGGTGAGTAAAGCGTGACTTGAGATACAATGGTTGAATGGATGTTTTAATCTAGGGAAAGCTTGCTAGACAGTGATAGAATTTGGAAGGAGTGCTCAATAGGCGCTCGTCTGGGGGCTGCTGTGGTATTGCCGACACGTTTGTAACCCATGTTTGTAACCCATATCATTAGCCTTCACGGCAGCCAGACAGACCTAATATCCTTGGAATGATCCTGACTCATCTACAACGGTCAACACATGACTGCGTGATGGAATGGAACTAAATACTAGCTGGGTTTCAGAGTATGGTTAGGTATCATGCGGGACCTGTCTCAAGGAACAAATCACGACGGCTGGAGTTGGACTTGGGATCAATAAGTGTTGCAAGATAGCGAAGCTGTCGAGTGACGCGCAAAATAAGATTGTAAGAAGATGGATGTTCTATTGTCACGGTCTCGGGACTATCAGAAGCTTGCTGGAAGTTGTGCTAAAATGCGTTCGAAGGATGTCGATGAATGGGCGCTCATCTGGTCACGAGCCTGCTGCTGCTGGTTCACATCACTCCTTGTCATGTTTCAAGAGTTAAAGTTTGAACGCACTTTCACTGATCGACATAGAACTTTTCCGAATAGTCATCTTCCCCAGCTCATCCCACCTCCTACGGTCGACTTCGGAATCTGCATTGTGGGCGCGTGGCCCGGGGGCAGCTCCCATTCATAACAAAGCCAAACAATTTCTCCTCATGATGGACTACGTAGAACAGCCAAATAGTAATCTGGTGGGTCAACCCACGTTACATCAATTTCACTCTCACAATCTCTGTGTAGATCTGCTGCATCTGCCAGTAAGCTCGCTACCTGTATTAAAACTCTTGTAACGGAACATCGTGTAGTGCCCCATTCACAAATCCTACGACCGCCCGGACATGCTTGCATACATTCTGTCATGACTGTATTGCAGTAGCCGTACAACACTCCCCGCAATGTCCAATCGACCGCTCCTCGCTTTCACTTGACGATCTATCGCCAGCGAATCCAATCGTGAAACATGTGAGTGAGATACGTGCCAGCGCACAGCAGGCAAAATCACTGACATAAAAGCCCCAGCTCGTGGATGAACTTATCATCGAATGCCCTAACCGAGTATCCGGATGCATGCAGACCTTTCAAAGACAACTACTGTCCGCTCACGTCAAGGACACCTGCCAATATGTTGAGATCCCGTGTTCGGAAGAGCAATGCGACAAGCTCATCCTTCGGAAGGATATTGGTAAGCATCAAGACGCTTGTGTGTACCGCTCGACGCAGTGCGACGGGTGTGGTGCGACTATCAAGTACAGCGATCTTAGTGTGCGTGTCTATGACAATTGATTCTTAATCTGCTTACCTAAGCGTGAATAGACTCACAACTCGGAGTGTCCTTCCAAGTCTGCAACGTGCAGTTTCTGCTTCGAAGACTTCCCGAGGTCACAGTCACAAGCGCATGCTGCCACCTGTCTCGACCATGAAATTCCATGCACGCAGGCTAAGAACGGCTGTTGCTGGGCTGGTCCCCGGCGTCAGTTCTTTGATGAACACGTTCTCTCCTGCCCATACGAAGCTATCAAAGGATTCTTCTCCATCAACAGCGCTCAACTATCATCACTCAACACGGAAAATGCCGCTCTCAGACAAAAAGTCTACGCACTCGAATCCGTCGTCCAAGCGATGCAAAGAGACATCCAAACCTTCAGAAACGTCCTCGGTCCATGGTACCGGACACAAATCCAAGACCACACCCCACCAATTGCTTCCCCATCCATCGACGGCTTCCATAACCTCTTCTCGGCACCTCCCGGTCCTTCTCCTTCCTCTAGGACCACTGCCAATCAAGCTCAATCATCTTTCTCCGCAGATCACGGAGAACTTACGGCTCATAACGACATCGACGCGCTCGCACCCTACTTCCCACTCCCACACGAACACGCATTCCAAGAATCCCATCATTATTTCCGATCACGCCGATCGTTCAGCGGGATCGTAGATCCGCACTCGTCTCAACGCACACTGCCACTAACGCCTGTTGCACCACTTAATCTTAGTACTTCCCTCGAGGGTTCGCTGAGTGGCTTACGCGACTCCCTAGCCGCCGTATCTACATCTGTCGATTCCCTAGCACGTCGAAACGACATCGCACTTACGAATGAGAGCATGCGTTTGAATGAAGAACTCGGTTCTCTCAAATACGCCGTTCACGGCATACGACTGCAAGTACGTTGTGCCTACAATTTTGCTATCTTATCGCTTCCTTTTATCTCTATTTCAATCTGCATCATGCGGCACCGTTCTAATGATTCTTTGGGCGCAGCTTCACCGCCTGATGATGGACAGGAATGCACAGGTGACAGGGAGAGGTGGAGAACTGCCTTTGGGTCTATCCGGCAATCAGACTATTTTTCACCCTCCAATATCGATGATGGCACCGCCGTTTCCTGCAACGCCTGGAACGAAGCTCTAACCAAGTCTTAGTCCTGCAGTTTATAGTCGTTCAATATCTTGTTATCTTACTATGATAACCTATATTCGTCCGACAGGTCACTGCTCAAACCGAGTATCAGTCTTTCTTTAAGTTTGGGGTACAGGCTCAATAGTCAAATTGGAGTCTCGTCCGAGTCTCTTCCAGTCTTCTTTCCAACTTCTCCCTAATTGCAATCTTGGCACTAGCCACGGCGGCCTGTTCTGCCCCTATACACGACGCGACCCTGTCGATCCCCCAAGACTTATTACACCAAAATGGCTGCGACTGAGTTCACAAAAGGATTAAACTAAGTACATTAATTTAAGTAGAGCCAGAACCCCGAGCAAAATCGCACGAGACGAAAATATGATGGGATAAAGATGGTGTTCGATGAGCAAAAAAGAAAGACAGAGATGGAGATAAGGAACTAAAAAAAATAGAGGCGAGACGAGACAATGGACTATGATGGACGACCAAAACAGAAAACAGCAAGCATGACCAGATAACGATGAGCAGATGGGAGTAGCCAACGAACGAGCGACAGGGTGGTGGAAAACGGGACGAAAGGAACATGCTGGCGGTGGGAGTGCTGAGCGTATCAGTATGAGTATAGAAAAAAAAGTCAAAGTAAATAAAGCGATGGACATAAAGCACAGCGAAAAGACAGGTTGGCAAAAAAACCCATGAGACCACGACCAAATTAATTTGCAGCAGCCACAGGATAATAGCAGCGAGCAAAGGCAGTAGTAAATTATGGTACACGCGAATTCCAAACGGACGGATGATGAAAATGGCAAGATAGGGACGACAGTCCAGGAAAGTCAACGGCCGCCTCAGCTATATGCACCAAACCGTTCCCCACCATGCCCCACGCTGTTCGAAGGAGGCACAGTAAAGGTATATTCAGCCGGAGGTGACACATACGAGCTCATACCACCGCCAACTCCAACAACAGCAGACGGAGCAGAGCTCAACGAAAAACTGCTCTCGGGTGGGTACTGCAACCCAGGTTGGGGGTATGAGGTCTCCGTGGGAGGAAATGTGCTGTCCCGCGGAAATGGTGGATAGTTTCCTGTGTGGGAGTATTGGCTAGATTCTGGGGCGAAATGGTATGCGTTGGACGGGGCCGTTGTGTCTACGGGCGGTGGATATGAGTTGTGCTCGATGTTGTTCTGGATATGATTGTGCGGCACTCCTTCTTGGATGGTGGGTATACTGGGCCTGCGGCTTGCTGTAGCGGGCTCCGTGGGTCCTAGATAGGTGTTGCCACTAGTTTCAGGTGGGAGCTGCGTAGACACACGTCAGCATCTCGTCAGAAACATCCGAGGTAAAATGACTAATTACAGGATTGTATCCAAACGAAACCTCGCTCGTTCGTAGACCCGAAGGGCCAGGGTCCTTTCCGTATCCAGGGTGTGGACTTCCGCCGGGTGAAACAGTTGAGGCAGGGGAAGAGTACCCTGGTTCCTGTGATAACAGGTGCTCCCTATGTTGATAGGAAAATGAAGACGCGGCGTTTAAGTGAGCCTCGTTGAGCGATCCCTGGCTGGACCGCATGTTCAAACCGGACATACGTGTCTCGAGGTTGGATGCGCTGTAACGTAAAAAAACATTAAAAAACGAACGTATTGATCGTAAAAGCGCAGCGTACCAAGACCCTCTCCTTCCATTAGGATCGAAATGATCGACGCCAACACAACTACTGACGTCCGAATAAATTGCACTGGTCGCGCTGGTGTCGCTCCCACAGATGCTAGCAATCGAGCCGAATCTAGATAATCCAGTAGAACTGTACGAATCCTCCGTGTCCTGATCTGCCTCATTGCGAGGAAACGCCCATGCGTGCATGTTCCCGGGAGATTCTGCATCCGGTGAGACATGTGGAGGAGATGCAGATGTCGGAGCGCCAAACTGGAAATCAGGCTTTGGCAAGGGTCCAGGAATAGGTGACGGGAGCGCTCTGGAGCTCATTGTAAAACGGTTGTCCGAGAGCCGGCGTGGCACGTGCGATGACGGAAACGGTGGACGTATCTCCGGTACAAGGGAAGAGCGAGTAGGCGAGAAGACATGGGGCTCTGATGCTCTATGAGCCAAAGAAGGGCGAGTGTAAGGGCTGTACGAAGTAGAAGAGCCATAACTTGCTGCACGTATGCTTGGCCCACCGAGGCCGGAGGGTGGACGGGCCATGGACTGACCCGACCCTGCAGGAGATATGGGCGGCCTGAGAAAGATCGCGTCATTCTTCTCCTTTGCAACGCGTGCGAACGGATGATGCATGAGCCTAAGGAGACTGACGTCCATAGACTTGCGTCTATCTGGGAAGTGGGAAGACGGCTGGTTGGCGTCTGTACTTGGCGTGGACATGGTGATTGGCAGCGACCCTCTGCGTGTGTTCAGAAGGTCATTATTGTCTTGCCAAGTCAAATCTGTTGAGAAAGGGCGAGCATGAGGAGGAATTTCGGCAGGAGTGGCTGGGTTACTGTGCCAAGCTTCTGTTGGGGGCGCAGGAAGGGAAAAGGAAAACTTCGTAAGAGGACTTTCAGCTGTTGGTGATCGCTCCACTGGGTGTGGCTCTGGTGAGGGTGGTTGATCGTCTTCTGCAGGGTGCGTGGGTTTTTCCGTGGGGGTGGAAGAATTGGAAGAGTCATTGGGGGAGGTGTCCCTGGAAGACTGAGACTTTTGAGGAGAGTGAGCCGAAGGAGAATCCTGCTGAGTCGAGTCCTGGACTCTTTTCCGAAGAGCCTTGTCCTTTGCACGCCTAAGAGAGAATGAACGAGTTGAATTAGAAAAGAAAAATGGGAAGAGAGTATGACATACCTGTTTTGAAACCACACCTTTTGGGTGGCACGCGAGATTAAGCAGTGAGGACGCGACGAATTGACGTCTAAAACGCACCTGTACCGCACGTGGAAGCATATCAAGTTCTGCTGCTAACTTTTTACGCAGGGCAGCATTTGGTTTTGTATCTTTACGAAATATATCTTCTAGGACCTTGAGTTGTGTACGAGAGGTGCGCTTTCTATGCTTGACCTCGTTTGGAATATAAGGAAAGAAAGTTCTGAAGTCGACGGTGTTTGGGTCGACGCCCGGAGGGAACAATGAAGGAATACAGGTAGTTCCACTAGTGTACCTTGGACTTTGGTCCATTTGGTTTGGGAGGAAGTAACTGTGAGAAGGAGTAGGAAAGAGATCGACGCGATATAACGCGGAAAGAGGATTGGTGTGGGAGGGAGAGAAACGAGAGTGAGGCTTGGCAATAAAGCCAGGGTCCATATTATAGAGTTTACGATCTTCCTTGACACAAACAAACTTTGATTGATTTGAACTGTGAACTTGAATGTCCCATAAAGCTTTTGAACGGGATGTTCTAATGAATTTTAAGACGAATGTAAAGGTAAGTAGGTTCGAGTAGTTACATTTAGAGGGACTTGCCTTATGGTTCGAAGAAAATAAAAAAAAGTTGTGATTCGTGGCTGTGGAACGTTGCTAGGTCGATAAGTCTGGGGTCACTGTCAAAATGAACTGTCAGTCCAGGGCTACTTCAGGGCCGACGACGACGACGACGGCAACGACTCCGGACTAAGGATGAACGAAAGAAAGAACGAACGAACTGCGGTAACGTGGAGTGGTCAAGAAGAGAAGAATGGAATCGTCAATTTATTCGACCCCTCCGTTGAACCTGTTGATCTTCGGATTCTCATCAATGGCAACATGATGCAACACGCAGATCCAAAGAACTACTATTAGTCTCCGGACAGGCCTAGAACTTACCTATAGCACATACTCGGTACATCGCCAACTAACTTCTCTTCCGCGGATGAACCCTCTCCCTCGAATGGCTAGGGTCCTGCTTCTTAAATCAAACTACCCATCTGATCCCCGTCGAACCCTCAAGCAGATCTACCTCGGTGGACGGCCTAGAACAAAAAAAAAACTATCATATTGCGCATAAAAATCTTAATATTATCAACTATGTATGGGTTACGGTTTATCGCTATGCATAACAAATCCCTTAGTACCAATTCACATTCGAGCCCTAGAATGTGGTAAAACAGATCATGTGCGTGGTAGGTATATCAATATATGGATGGGTGGAGGACGTGAGGTACTCATAGATATCGTGCGGTGAGTGTGGGGTGTGGGTGGGCGCTCGATGAATTGCGTCCTTAAGCAAGATCGCAAGCTAATATGTTATACTGGCAAACAAGGTCCCAAGAAACGTACAACCAAAATTTCACATTTTGAGGGGTTCTTCCATCCGGGTATGACGTTCCGTCGTCGCTAGTTCGGTTCTCATGGACTTAGGTCCATGTCGTCGCAGTCATGGCCAAGGATCTCCTCCAAGAACGTATTGGAAACACCTGCAAGTGGGGACGCAGCGAACAGCGAGGTACCATCCCGTTTCGCTGCCTCGTACGTGCGTTCCATAGCCGCGCGGGCTCGGCTTACAATAGCATGCGCGCAAACAGCCTGCACATCAACACGTCTAGCAGGATCAGTCCGCATCATGCTCTTGATCAACGCAAACAACTCCGGACTCCCATCCAGATCCATCTGGCTGAAATCCTCCTGCCGTAGCTTGTGCCATCCATCTCCCCTACAAACAAATCGTCACTACCTTCCAAAAAGAAAACCACATGTCAACTCACTGATCAGGCACAACGATATTTGTGGCCGTTTCTAGCATCGTCATCCCAAGACTGCAGGATCATTAAAACATCAGGGTCCACTCTATGCTCACGTCCATATCCACGGCTCGACATACCTGAAAATATCGGCAGCCTTGCCGTATGTTCCCTGTAGAACTTCCCGCGCGAGGTACACCTTATCCCCCTCGCGTTCGAACGCGCCCCCGGGTCGGGGCCATACCGAGGCCATTCCAAAATCCCCAATCTTAAATCGGCCTTCGCGAGTGAGGAAGATATTTGCCGGCTTGAGGTCTAGATGGATGATCCCTGCTTCATGGATGAAACACAGACCCTGCAGGCACGAGGTTAATATCCAAGAAAAGACATGTCAACACGGAAAGTGGATGATAAACCATAAACAACATCTTCTTCTCAGACCAGATGAATGGGCCAACTGGTGAAAATATGCATGTATAACGGAAGAAAAGAAGGGACCCAAAAAAGTTTTTCCATTGACTGGCAGATACTCACGTTACTCAAATCCACCATTATCTTCCACACCCGCGCCTCGTCCAGGCGCGGAAAGGCCCGCCCGTACTCCCACAAGAATCTCGCAAAATTACCAAGCTCGCAGAGCTCCGTGCGTATAAAAAGCGCGTCATCTTGCTCCCAACTGTCAACGTACGTCAGTACGTTCGGATGAGCGCCCCGCGCCGACAGATGTGCCAATATATCTACTTCCTCTCGTAGTCGCAGGCTGTCATCACATGTCAAAATGAACAAAATGGGCGAATGACAGAGCAACCCACCGATGTCGAGGACCTTCAAATGGCTTTGATCGTTTGACAGCCCACACCGTATCCTCAAGCCCGCGCCCAATCTTAGCGCGCACTTTAATGACCTTCCCAAACTCCCCGCTCCCAACCTGCTCGACCTCAACAAACTCCTTCTCGAAACGGCCAGCGTCCGAGACGTTCCTCGCATGCTCGATAACAGACATCTTCCGTGACCGTGGTCCAAGCGGAGAATGCGAATGAGTAGCAGATGTTTTTGAGGGCAAATGCCGCGCGATCGTGGGGGAGTTCAATGAGATCACGGAGCTATTCGAGCTTGAGCGTGAACCCGTGGTCTCCACGGTCAAAGTACGAGCTGTAGGCATTGGCCAATCTAAACCACAAAATACAATGAGACCACCGATCATAAATGAATCCGGAGCCGGACGCACCTTTAAGATTAATGTTTCGCCTTGTGGGCGTGCCACTTGTGCTTTCCCCACTTGAGAACGCCCCACTGCTGCTGCGGCGCATGAGCCACCTCCCAGCAGGACGCCCAAGTCCGAGACCCTTGTACTGCTTCCTCGAACTGGGACTTATAGTTTCGTCATCCTCTTCAGTATCCGATCCACCAGTCTTGGTTATCACGATATTACCTTTCCCAAGCGGGAGAGGAAATGCAGCAGGCAAACTCTTCCGTGGCTTCTTCGCATTCGCATTCCCCTTTCCTCCCTCTGCACTATCAAATGAGAACCCAATCTTCGACGCAACAGCGCTCTGCCATGGGCGCCCACCATCCAGTCCAAAGTGGCTCTTGAGCTTCTTCACGGGCGTTCCAGGGGGCTTCTTGCCTTCGGCTGCAGAAGGTTTTCCACCTGCCTCTAGGGTACGTAAGATGAATGCGTCGACGTCGTCCTCGTCATGATCAAAATATTGATATGGATGGGATTGATTGAATGAATGAAGATGCGCGTCGTCGACGCCTGAGATCCTTGGCCAACCGGAAAATGCACCAGGCACGATTCCAGGTGTAACCAGATCATCGCCGTTGTCATTATCTGAGTAAATAGAGCTCGAACTCCCGCTTAACGCCGAATTTCGCGCAGGAATCGACTCATCGTCGCTGAGGACGATACCAGAATCGCGGGGCTTATACTTGGAGGGTAGCAATCCTTCTTTGCCTTTCTGTGATCGTGGAGAAGGGGTTCCTTCTGTGATGCTAAATACGAAAGAGGATTCCGTTGGGCCTTCAAATAACATATCCTCGTCATCTGAGTAGACTGTGCCTGGACCATCATTCAGAGGCGAAGAGTTTGGTGAAGGCGTATCTAAACCTGACCGCAATGTCCATGGCATTGGGGCAACGGAGAAACTAGCCGAGTCTGGACCTGCATAGCTATGTCGATTCGACGGGCTGAGACGGGACTGTGTACACAGATCCAGGGTTGCACCGACGGAAGAATTAGTTCGCTTGCGTGGGCACTGCGCAGATTGAGGAATTGAGGGACCGAAGAAGAGGGTAGCCGAATTATTGGATGCCATTCGGGCAAAAGGACGAGGGCGGGGCTGGGAATGCAAATTGAGGCGGGATGGAGGGTCGGAGAGGAAAGGATTGGGACCGCTGGACCCTGTGAGTCGTCTTCGTGGTACAGGAGAAGGCGAACCAACAAAGGAAGTGGGCCGATTGCGATCGCGAGATACCGAAGGAAATGTTATCGGCACAGGCTTCGTGTTGGAACATTCAGGCTAGAGTAAAGTTTTGTCAGCACAATGGAATATATATATATATCGATGTGGCTTCTAACCTTGGGTGACTGTGTATGGTTCACACTCTCGAGGAGTTCAATGGAAACGGGCCTTGAACGTGCCCGCCGCTTAATAATATGCCCTCCTGGAGAGATAGCTTCAGTGACTTCATCCCTTGAGCTACCTTTCTGTGGCACTGGCGCAGCATTGATAAGGAGAGATTTTTTCGGGCTAATGGACCGCGATTTGCATTTGCGGACCGTAGGTAGCCTTTGTATAGGTTCTCCGTCGGAGTCTTCATCTTCTATGATGCCCCAGTCCTCATCTGAGTCAACAGGATCTCGAATGCGCAGCCGCTTCATTGTATCTGCCTGTTTCCTCAGAAATGCGTCAGTGTCAGTTTTACTCTTTGGCTGGGGTGTAAAGCGAGGTGCTGGCAGAGGTGCAAGACGATGAAAAGCGATACCAGATGAAGGGTCGGGTTTCGGAGCAGAGATGTTAAGAGGGGTGCACGTGGCTGATGAGACAGGACGCAAAGGCGTAGAGAAGTCGCCACCGCCGGATTGCGCCGATTTGCGTTTGGTACCTACGCCCACACGATGCGCAGGCTGCGAATTGAGCTGCTTGGCAGCTAGTATGGAACGATGCGAATCCTTGACTGGCGTACGCAATGGCTGAGTGGACGTGTGATGAAAGAAAGGAGAAGGTACTGCGGACGACGAAGATAGGAAGAGGGTCGCTTCATCGTCATCTAACATGATTGGTTTAGGATGTGGGACGGGGTATAGACGGTGCATTACAGGGGGTGATTTGAATGGAGATTGTAAGAAGATATCGCTGTCGTCGTGATCCTGCTTCTGAGCAGGAGCATCTGCTTTATATCTGGCATCTGCTGGAAACAATGGTCGTCGTCTAAGAGGAGACGGTGTCAACATTGGTGACAGATGCTCAGATGACACCCTGAGCTTTGGGGGAGTTTGATAGTGGGATGTGCGACATCCTGTGGATATTGGAGAGACGCTCTGATCGCGTACTTTATTTCTGGATTTTTGTACAGAAGGTATGTACTGTGGGACAGACGTCGAGACGAGCGCCGTCATGTCGTCGCTGTGCCGTTTTCGTCGTCGCTGTTATCTTCGTCACTGTGATCAACGTTGGGGAGGAACAAAGGTTCGGAAAGAAATAATGGCAATTCATTTACAGCAGTGCGTTTATGGGCCACTTTCTCGACCGTGGGAATACCGCTTTGTTCCACTCTCAACAATGTCATGTGATCGTGAATTTGCATCCGTGGAATCTTTTTTCTATTTGTTCCTTGGTACCTCCATCGTCGTATACACGAGGCTACCAACCGTTGCAATTGCGGTTATTATTTCGTCACTTCCCATGACAATTATCCGGAGCCTAAATAGTTGTCCAGCTGATGACTAGTGCAGCCTGGTTTGTTTCACAGCTCTTCAGAGGTTGAAACTCACCTGAAAATAGGTTTTGGCTCTTGGACTCCATATGCAGTTCTCAAGTGTGCAGTTCGTAGTTGTGCTCTGGGGGGTGTCAACCAAGTTCGCGGACCAAGTCGCGGAAATTAAAATTATCCATATGAAACGATCTCCCTAGAACCATTGTCTCGTTCCTGTCTCCTTAAAATCGGTTGCGCTTCAAAATTTTGCTCTCTTTCTCGACGCACAATTATCATCAAACTTTGGTCCCATCTCTTTCACTTGTTGTTGCTCATCGTAGTTGGGTTACGACCACAGCTCTTGTGCCACCCATTCAAGTCGTCTCCAGCACATTGCTTTTGTGTTGTAACAATATGACTACAGTTATGAGCATTCTTCCAGTACGTACTCATGGTTGTCCTAAGCAACTGTTTGAAAATTTTTTGACATTTTTACCACATCGCCAAGTCACGCCCTTGAAGAGTCATTCGTCGTCCTGCCCAGGTCTTAGACTGGTGACCAGCCCGTCTAAGAGGCAAACTTATCCAAACCAAATTGCCGACGTGACCTTGCGATGCATCACCGAGTCAGACCCGCAATTATAATGCTCCCTCGGCTCGGAACATATTGAAATAGCCCCGAATTAAATGAAATGCAATTAGGCCGGATCCCTGTTATTTGACGGAGCGGCAATTCATTTCAATTCGTATCCGTCATTTTTACAGCGAACCTCGTTGGCAGGGTTCTTGTTAACAGTTCAAGAACCTTCGGCTGCTCCCTATACTGCAATGTCCACCGGTAGCGTCTCGCAAGCCTGTAGCGCACGTCTTATGTCCGTCGGTAGCGCCTCAAGAGTCCTGGATCCCGGATCGGAGGAGATGCCAGACTGACGACAAACCTCGAAGTGACATTCAGTTTTTTTTTACACAAGCACCGATTGATCGCGGAGCAACAAAATGATTCACTATGTAGGCCAATCTGAACTATGTCCGACATATGATAGCACGAAATTTTTGCGGATAATGCTCTTTGGTATATTTCGGGAATCAAGCATATCCGGAGTGCACCCCAGCCCCAAGAAAAAACTTTGCGGATAGGGAGCAGCCGGGATCGGGGATCCTACCATCATGATCGTAGTACTGGTTTTGCGAGTACATGTACAATGTGCAATTGGGTATCGTAGCGGCAGCGAACCGCCGTTACTCCAGTCCCCGACTCCCTGAACGTTCTACGATCTGTGCAATACATGTCTACTCATTTCTGGTGTCCGGCTGGCGTTTCCCAGTCTGAGTCATGTCCAACATTCTTCACAGCAACCCAGATTCCAGCTTCTCCCAATTTCCCTCAGACACACGAGAATGGTCAATGTCATCCATCCAGTCGTGTTCGTGTAAAGACTCGTTGGCTTTAATCTGTCAGTCTGCCCAACGCCTCGTGTATTCGCGAGTCATCGAGGTTGCCCTAGGTTACAGGTAGTATGTTCTTACGTCTGCTCGGCCCGTTCCACATTCCCCATATACCTGCACTACAATATCAGTTGTCAGTCACCTCTGTCCTTCTTGACGCATGCGGAGGATCGGTGGCAGCCAAGGCACTAGGAGAGCGGGAGCCGACGGCGTACTTGGGTCATCTGCATGACACGAAGGCATATGAGCAGACGCGCGGCTACGAGAGACGAATGCATATCCGAAAGAATCACGCTAAGCTGATGAGCAAAGCCCCGGGATACAGATGCCATCTCAAAGCGAGCGCGTGAAAATAAGTGATCCTATCCCAGGTATACCAGAACTTCGGATGCGACACTCTACATTGGACGTAACAAGCACCCTCGAAGTGAGAACGAGCAAAAGGCATCCACGACACACATATTCGCACCGTCAAATGTCACTGAGCCTGTCTCCGTAATCATCTGAAAATTCTGAGCCACACTTCGAACATGACTTGACGTGGTTGATGAGACAGAACCACGTACAAACTTCAAGGGCTGTAGCGAATACAAAAGGATGAACCTTGATCATGATAATACAATATTAGCAACGCATACTTGGGAACATCAGTCACGGTCAGTCTTACGGAAATTGGAATCAATACAAACTTGAAGGAGTTGTCGCGTGCGCACTAAGCAAAGACAGAAACGGTAATATTTTCTCGCGGGAACAGCCTGGTGTGCCTGAAGACCTGACCGTTGGCATTCGACAAAGCCTCCTCCACACTTGCTCCACACTTTGTGGGAGCCGGGAATTACATCTCGCGCGGTCCCACAAGCGCACATGCGACGCTTTGATGAGATCCGATTCAGGCACGATGACTTAAGCCACGACCGCCTAAGTCTCGACGTCCCCATAATTTTATCGTTTCACCAAAATCTCAAGCTGTGAGTACTGTGAGTACTGATGAGTACTACTAGTCAACGACCTTGTAAACGAGGTGATGAACAAGATAATGTTGTCTCGTAACACACCCTTGAGCCAGAAATCACAACGAGTCGATCAACGATTCCCTTTCAATCGATGATTCGGGTGTTTCTTGCATGTCACCAAGGTCCACTAGTAAGCCTGGTTCATTTCTCTTCTGCGATCAAGCGAGTTGCCAGCTCTCTAACAGTGCCACAAGTATTTTCAGTGTCTTTTGGTTTGAAATTCCAAACTTCTATCTAATTGTCTAGTCAGTACGGACTGATGAACCGTCTTTCATAGGGTTCGGGATGAAACTGCTTGCTAATTAGTGTGCTATTAACTATAGGTGTGGTGGCCACGAGCCCTCACTAAGGCTCGGAATAAAACTATTCGGGCTACTATTAGCAAGCTCTTTAGCCAGTCAGGCTCGAGGGGGCTTTACTCTGATAAAAACACATGCTGTCAAGACATTCTCCATTCGGCCTAGCTCGATCGTACAATGAATGTCCGTGTTTACGCGCATGAACTCCGCGCTGCGAAATTGTCAAGATGTCCGTACCCTGATGGATATGACACAAATCCGACAGTGGTATATGTATGATCCTGCTGTAAATACTCACCGATACTTTCAGTTCCTTGCTCACCCGAGCATAATTAGAGCGTCCGACCATCAATTTCTCCGACATTGATGCTTGAATATTTGGGTAAAATTCGAAAGAGGACAAACGGGAACATGATGATGCGATGGACGGCCTACTGTCGACCAACAGCCATGGTGGAGATGAAGCGATTTAAGAAAACAAGGCTAATACTTGGTTCTATGATGTGGCCCGGGGGGGAGAGTTCCACGACATCAAACTTTTCGATGCGGAACCCGAGATAGCTGATGGGTTCCTGGTGGTCGGCTGCCTCGGCTTCTGACAGCGCAGGAATAAGGGTAAGGGTAAGGCTGAGAAGATACAGGAGCTTGATGATGGTGATGAATGGCCAGCGGAATGGTCTTAGGTGTCTTTTCTGCGCTGGCTGATTAGCCAGAGTTTGTAGCGACTTCTTTGCTCGCTAAAAGCCGCAGTTTACCTCATAGACAGGCTGGTCACCAGTCTATAAAAGCCGCTAGCTAATATGACCCTCAGGCCTACCTGGCTAAAAAGCTTGTTAATATTAGCCCGGATAGGTTTATCCCAAACCCTAGTCTTTTACACCATCCATCAGTCCTGCATGATCCGGAAGGTTCTGGTTAGAGCCGACATCATCTGATGAGTTCTAACTTAGTCTTGGTCAGACCGCCGCCTGCAACCATCACATCAAAAGGTCGAATACTGAAAGCTTAGCCTGACGGTGTATGTACTGATTATGAGAAATCAGGTAAGCCGGCGTGCTTACACCAGTCAGATAAAAATGCATCGAGGCGAGAACATCGGAAGTACACCTCATGACATGGCATTGATGGTGAATTTAAATCACACGACTACAGAGTTAACATTGCCCCGGCGAAAGCTTATGATCGATGAAGCTCCGTTGACCAACTGTTGTAGAAAACCTACACCCACACGTGGAGCTAGCCAGCAGTACTAGAGTCCGATTACCAATTCCCCACTAGAATGTTGTCAAATTTCAACTACATTCAAAATTAAACAAGTAATTCCTTATGGGGTCGTTTGAATTTCAGGAGCACATGCGCTCGCGCTCTTCGCTGCTCAGATTCTAGTCAGCGTCAAACTGAGCTGCGGGTATACCTTTGAATCGCGGGATGAGGACTTTTCCGTCGGTATAAATACTATATCGTTATAGCCACTCTATTTTTGGAGTTTCTTTCGTGCTAGAGACGTTGCAAAGGTTCGGACAACGCCGGCACGTGCAACGATCAAATGATGCATCGAGGAGAAACTGCTGAAGCACACAAACTTTGAAAGTGAGTATGTCCACGGCGTGTCAATTTCAAGTTTCGGGCTAAGCCGAGCCGCGGCTTTCACCGTCACGTCACGCAAGTCACATTACTAGCATGGTCAGCCAATTAAAATCGTCGTTTTATCGCCCAGACTTTCTGCAAAGGAAAACCACCGCTCGCCCCAAGCCATCGGGATCCAACAAGTCCACCGGCCCGAGATTTAAACACTGCACAGCGTTCGGACAATGTACTTTGTAGAGGCAGCAAAACAAGTGCCGGCAATCAATCAAAGTGAGTCTGTTCCTGCTACTAGGCAAAGTTTATGATCGTTGTTTGTGAGCCTGGCGACCAAGGACCCTGTGCTAGAATCTGATGACTGGTGAGGTCGTGATGATGGATCAATCAATCGTGCATCGTACAATGACACACACGGGGACGTGTACAACCGCTCCGATGTGATCAAATAGTGTGTTTCCTATTGGTCTACAAACTTTCAGCCAATATTAATGTCTTGGGTTCTACTGCAGAAATATCCTACCCACACTACTGATCGCCGTTTCCTTTGAGAGGTGACATCAGATAGAATAAACCCATGAGGAAATTCCCCTTGCTGAGGTACATTCCGTCGGCGTCTACCGTGACCGACTACTTGTAATGTTTGATGCAGTATACCAAATGAGAGGCCGTTATCGTCTATGTGCATACCACATGCGCTAATGTGGCGTCGGCCTGTCATGACTGTGACAACCTTGAATTTCTAATGAAACCCTCACAGAATGACCCGATGGCCGACATTCTCACTGCAGCCATTGACGCTCCTTTACTCTCTGACTTTGCTCTGACTTTGGCAGAAACACTAGAGTGAATGGGTTTCAAATTTCAACGGCCGCGCAGTCTCCCCACCGTCCGAGCTACTCAGCCAGGCGTGACCGAAAGTCTGGCTCCCCATCTCACCCCTCACACCTGTCAACGTCTCTTGGGCCAGCCACTTGTGTCCTTCTCTCCCCCTGAGGTAGTCATAAAACTCCGACAACATTGGAGCCGGTACCTATAGACATCTACTAAGATCGTGGTAGTTCGTACTGCCATGACCCTATACGACCAACCGCCATCAAACTTCTTGTGTGGAAAGGTGTCCAGCGATATGTCGTCCCCTTTTGTCGATAGCAGTCAGGGACTCTTCAGACGTGGCCTATCATTAGTGGTCGGACATTGACCCTTGCGGGAGTGTGTAGTTAAAGTTGAACGATAAACGATAAACCGATAAACGACCATATTCATTATCCGACGACTGTTGTTCCGGAGGCCTTACATAACATTTGACTCGGGTGCTTTTAGTTCAATAGACGCTAATACCATCATACTAGGCATCGAGCGGGTGCCGTCGCAATTCGGATTTTAGATGCTATAAAACCATGACACCCATACGACGATTATTGATCATCATCCGAAATCGACTGCACTCGTCCACACATCGATCCTCAGGCTAGGTCACCATCTGTGATTATAGGCTGCTACTACTTTCCGGTGTAGCTCATTACTTTTCACAAACTCTCAGATCAGCGTTCCCCATCATGACATCATCTGAAACGCATCCAGGCGTGTACGATCTCATTGGCCTGGGGTTTGGCCCGGCAAATCTTTCTGTCGCTGGAGCACTACTGGAACAACCAAGAGAGGTAGGTCATTCCAATGCACCAGTACCATATGTGGAACTCATCGGCATCCTAGACCTGCCCGATATCTGTGAACAAATCCCTCTTTATCGAGCGACATCATGAATTCAAATGGCATCCGGGTATGCTTCTCCCAGGCACCCGTATGCAGATCAGGCAAGTGCAATTCAATGTCAACCGCATCTTGAAACTGAGAGAGAGGAACGCAAGTTTTTTGAAAGATTTGGCGACATTGAGGTCGCCACAATCTCCTATCACCTTCATTGCATACTTGCACTCCCAAAACCGTTTGGTGGACTTCATCAACAGGGGGTGCGTTAGCCCGACGCGGAAGGAATACTCAGATTACCTTTCCTACGTCGCACGATACGTGCAAGGTCAAGGCATCAATGTCGCGTATGGCGAGAATGTCATTGCAATCGAAGAAGGGGGTGAAGGTACCGTGCAGATCCATAGCAGGGTGCTCGCCACTGGAGAAACTAGAATTCGTCGTGCAAGTGAGCATCAATTCATTTCAATGGCTCTATGCAAAAATTGATTGGGGATTGTTTAGAGAATCTAATCATCTCGCCAGGAGGTTCACCATGGGTTCCGAGGTGTATTCAGAACATTTCACCCCATCCTCGCATCATTCATAGCTCTGCGTACTTATCTTCTGTAGAACCGATGTTGGCCACGATGTTGGCTACCCCTCGGCCACTCAAAATTGCGGTTGTCGGTGCTGGGCAGTCCGCAGTAGAAGTACTGCTCGACCTTCATTCACGGCTAACCAGCATGGGTAAGAGTGCCGGCCAAGTGCACAACCTCCACCTCATCATTCGTGGTGGTTCGTTGAATTCGAGCAATACCGGTCCCTTTGCGAACCAGGTATACAATCCGGAACATGTGGATGTTATGTACGGTTTGCCAAGCGATTCTCGAAGAAAAGTGATGGCAGAATACGAGGCCACGAATTACGGGGTTGTAAATCCGCTTACGCTTGATTCAGTGAGTTGCATGTCTTTTGCTGATTGATTACGATTCAAAAATGCGACAACAGCTTTACGAAGTCATGTACGACCAAAAAGTAGACGGCGACATCGCTAAACGCCGAGGAAATGCGCTCCCCATGACCAGTGCACATATCACCATCGTAACTTATAGTAACCTATCGTCAGCGGAGATCAGCACACATCCTTTGCAGGCCTCCGCAGAGATGAATACAGATACACTTTCGGTTCTTCTACAGAATACCCTCACACAAGATGTCTCCGAGATGACATACGATGCCATTGTCTGCGCTACTGGCTACGAGCGAAATTCGTGGCTGAACCTCTTGAGATCATCCAGCTTAGGCAAGCACTTCGGCTTGCGCGCTAGTTCAGACAAGACGCGCATCTCTGTGGAACGCGATTTTGGAGCGGCCACGAACGAGAAGAATGGCGATTTTGTCGTGACTACAAACGGAAAGAATGGCACGTTTAAAGCGGCCGCGAACGGAATAAATGGACATTCACAGACACCGGTCACGGGTACCAATGCAGAGAGGATACATATACCATATGCATCTATGGATACCAAAGTTTCCGGTACGCCACCTACTTTCCGCTGAGTAACTGAGAATCGTTCTCACCAGCATGACAGATACACTCTATGTATCGCGACGTTACAGACTTCTTCCACTACCAACGGCTAGTGATAAATTTATTCCAAAGATCTATTTGCAAGGTTGTGCAGAGGAAACGCATGGGTTGACAGAGACACTATTGAGTGTGATGGGGATTAGGGCAGGAGAGGTGGTGGAAGACTTGTGTTCGAATCATCAGAGAATCTGAGGACCTGCACTTTGCAGGACACTTGTTTGGGGTAACGGCCACCCTGATTTAGATATAGGACACTTTTGATTGGTGGCTCAGACCGCTGATGCAGGAGTTATGGCTAGAATATTTGCGAGTCGTGTTGAATATGTCAGAATTTTTATATGTAGCAGATTATAGATCCGCGAGACACATACTGGTGGACGCCATCATCCCATCGTTGACACGGCGTGACATGGCAGCCCTGGTGTGTCCAAAATACCTGAAGAGAGCATAGCTTCAGGGGCACGCTGCTTTTGGAAATGACTACAGTAATAGTCTGACGCTTCAATAAATTGGCTCGCACGCAACCCTCCCATGAGACTATCTTATCCTTGTTTATCTGAAGCTAACCACAGTGACCTTGCACTCGCACTCAGGATAGCCCGGCACTCTTCCTGTACCGCATGTGATTCTTGCCCTGGTTTGCGACCCCCAGCAAGCGTTGAGGTGGTTCTAGACGATGAAGTCCACCAAAAGTCTCTACTCGGCGATCTAACACAATACGGCTCGGACGAAGAGGATGGCCCCACATACCTCGAAACATGTATATGTGGCCACGATGTAGCAGACCACGGTAGTCAATTAGCCATCCTAGGACGAGATGAGTTTTCTCGCAGGGCACGTCTTGCAATCCGTATCGACGAACTTCTGCAAGTACGTCTTCTTCTACGTCATTATACACACGCTGACAACACGCGCACCGTGTCAGGAGGCAGACAGGCAGCTTGATTTCAACTACACAGACGAAGACATAGACTCCCTCAGGCAACAAATGAAGATGCCGGTCTCTATGGTTAGCATAGCGTCTCCTTCCATCCGTATGTCATTTACTTCGATCCTTCCTGCGACCGCCTCAAGTTTTTCAGAACAATCTTCTCCAGTTGATCGACCAATGTCCTCAGCTTCTTCCGTACTCAGTGACGAACCTCCACCTTCAAAACGTAGACGACTGTCCTCCTCTTCACTCAGCGATGCAGAAGGGGAGGATGACGATGAAGATGATGACGACGACAAACCTTTAGCCGCCCAAGTTGCAGATTCAAATGCAGCGGCCATTGGAACGGCCCCTAGGAAGACTCTGACGCAAAGAAGCGGAAAGAAGACCTCCAGTATGAAGTCAAAAGCGCAGACCGCCCCCACAGGAGAAAAAAGGCCAGAGAAGAATGGTGTTGTCAATGGTCGCAGCCAGGATCTTAAAGTCAAGGTCGAAGACAAGATGGACGAGGGTCAACTCACACGCCTTGCGACTGGAGTTACGGTAGACACGGGCCCAACATCCTCTTCTGCAGTGAGTGTTATCGTATTTCTCGCTTGACCGACTGCTCATGCTATTCAAGCCTACCCACAAGCCTGAAAAGGCTGCTTTCGTGGAGCTGCGCAAGGGCATTATTGAGATAACCGCAGTGGAGAACGACCGACAGCCGCGTTCCACAATTATTCTTACAGGTTTAAAGACCTTGTTCCAAACACAGTTGCCTATGATGCCGCGCGAGTACATTGCGCGTCTAGTCTATGACCATAACTCGAAAGCACTCGCGATCATCAAACGTGGCTATAAGGTCGTAGGTGGTATTTGCTACAGACCTTTCCCACATCGTGGTTTTGCGGAGATCGTCTTCTTCGCTACTGCATCGGTGGACCAAGTAAAGGTACGCAAAGGCCTCGTACATCATGTATGCGACTACGACTTCTATTGACAGGGCTACGGTGGCATGCTCATGGACAACTTCAAACAACACATCAAACGTACATACCCAGATGTGATGCACTTCCTCACCTACGCCGACAATTTTGCTGTAGTATTCTTCAAGAAGCAAGGCTTTTCGAAAGAGATCACACTTGATCGCTCTGTGTGGGCTGGGTACATCAAGGACTACGAGGGCGGGACGATCATGCAATGCACCATGTTGCGCAAGGTCAACTATCTTGAAAAAGTCAGCATCATCGCTCAGCAGCGGGAGGCAATTCTCACCAAGATCCGTGAGATGTCCAAGTCGCACATCGTGTATCAGGGTCTTCCGCAATTCCAAGAAGGTGCCGAGGAAGGACTCACGGTAGATCCTAAAGAAGTCCCAGGGCTAAGTACGTCATCGTTTCTTTAAGTGAACTGGCGCCTCCATTTTGTTGCAGGAGAAAGCGGTTGGACGCCTGGCATGGAACACAGGTGGGTCACCTTTCGTGATATGAGTCGGTCGTATGTAACTTCTTGCAGCACTCGTTCCGGGAAAAGCGCCGAGCATACACAAATGCAGCGCCTCCTGTCCGATCTCAAAGCCCATCCGTTAGCCTGGGCTTTCTTAAACCCAGTCAACGCCGATGAGGTCCCAGATTACTACGGTGTCATCAAGAGACCTATGGGTCTGTGCTGAACTTTCTGTGTCGTATATTTTGCATTGACATCTCCATTAGATTTCAGCACAATGGAGCACAAATTGGACACGAATCAGTACTCCTCACTGAAATTTTTTCTCGATGATGTTCAACTGGTGGTCGATAATTGCAAGCTGTACAACCCAGAAACATCGATATACCACAGGAATGCGGTGAAGCTTGAGAAATTCATGAGAGAGCAATGTCCAGAATATGCAAAGCGAGGGTCTTGAGGGACAGTTGTCTTGTCGTACTATCTTTATTAATCCACGTCTGTATTATTTACCAAGGATCACCATAGTATGTGTATCCTATACGTCTCTTTCCGCTCGCCCTTCGCTCGCCCTTCACTCCCCCTGTACCAACCCAGGTCACCTATTCAAAACTACGCCAGGAGAACGGGATAACCACATGGAGAATCAGCACGCGCTTCGTATCCAATGGGAAATTGGCCCCACAAAGTCATCCCGGATAGTCATCGCACATCGGGATCTGTACCGTTGACCTTGCAAAGTCAAGAACAGTCAAACATTGGAACAATCATAGACCACAAGGAGCCACCGGCGATGTACCACCCCACAGTGGATATACCCGTCACCAAAGTTTACAAATGATATGTTTGATGGATTCATCTGCCAGAATCAATTTTGAAGGAGAGATGGGCGTTGTGAAATGCTGGCCCGGGTGCCTGATGTGACTTCGTTCCGTCGGATGTGATCCATTCAACACACCGTGACATCGACAGTCACCTTGAAAAAGAAACTGGTCATTGCATGGACCACTCTCCGAAATTGACCAGTCTTCCTACGGCAGAAATCACAACATGTCAAGATTCGCACCTACAGGCTTGTACTAGGCCGCAGGATACTTACGACTGTGACCAAGCCAACGGCTGGTTGGAAATGCGAATTGTCAGTCGTTCCACACCTGCTGATAAACTTTGCTGGCAAGATACTATGTAGTATCACATATGTGCTGGCATCCATTCAGAGGTAAATTCAAGCAACTGTGATTCAAGAGCAAAATATGAAAGCCAGACGTCTTCCTACTATCGCCTTCAAAAATACCCGAGCCTATATCACGCGAGTCATAAAGGATGCGTTTCGCCTCTCCAATTGTCTTCGCCGTCATTACTGCCCTAGCATCATCAATCTCTGCCATGCCCGCAACCAGTGACACGGCTGACGAATGTATCCGTTTGTGCTACTTGGACGATCAATGCTCTAATCCAAATTGCGCTTATGAGTAGGTCGCGAGTCTAATAGATGCGTACGTATTAGCATTTTCCCAGAATTGGGAACATGACTTATCTACATACATGGCAGTGGTTTTTTATATGCATAGTGAGTCGTGTTTTTGCTCTCACATCGGTGGAGTATTATTATGGCCGTTGACGCTGATGCGTGAGTTACTAGTGATCTGTAGCATTTATCGACGCACATCAGGAAACAATCCATCAAGAAAAAATCGGGTCTCTTAGCGTCCCTTAATGTTCACTTATTCGAGCTAAAAGACGAACTTAGTATACTAGTAATTTAGAGAACTGGCAGAAAGTTTAAAAAAGGCCACTCGTGCTCTGTTTCTTCACTTTTATTATTATTATTCACTCATTTTCCACAACTTGTGAGGGATGAAAGTAGCATCTTATAAAGCACCACGCTGTCTATAAAAGTTGTAAAAATGGATGAAAATGCGTAGTGAAAGTCTAAAGAAAGATAAAGTCAATCAAAGTACGAGTCATGCAAAAGCCTTGAACATGTGAGTAGGACACGAAAACGATAGAAAGTGAAGTGATGGGAAAGCAAGAAAAATTACCGAAAAATAAGTAGCACTTTAGTTACATGCCATATATATAGCAACTGAGGTCACTATCTACATACTGCTATATAGCGCTATTACCAGGTACTACTGTAGTTACCGTAGTAGATTGTAGTTCATAGGAGTAATACTACTTGAAAAGGAAACTGGTCTCTGAATCCGAGATTGACCAGTCTTCCTACGGCAGAAATTACAACATGACGTTGGCAGAATACTTACGATTGTGACCCCAACAGCTGGTTGGAAATGCGAATGGTCCTGCCGATAAACTTTGCTGGCGCACCACATATGTGCTGGCATCCACTCAGAGGTAAATCCACGCAACTCTGATTCAAGAGCAAAGTATAAAAGCCAGCCGTCTTCCTACCATCGCCATTCAAACTTACCGATCCTATATCACACAAGTCACAAAGGATGCGTTTCCCCTCTTTAATCGTCTTCGCCGTCATCACTGCCCTAGCATCATCAATCTCTGCAACCAGCGACACGGCTGGCGATCTTTGTGTCCGTGGTTGCTTATGGGACGAAGATTGCGTTAATCCAAAGTGCTGGTATGATAGATGCGTGCGTATTAGCATTTTCCCGGAATTGAGAACATGACTTATCTGAATTTATGGCAGTGGTTTTTTTTATGCTTTGTGAGTCGTGTTTTTGGTCTCACATTGATGCAGTATGGCCGTTGACGCTGATGCTTGGGTTACTAGTGATTTGTAGCGTTTATCGACGCACATCAGGAAACAATCGGTTCACCTACAGTTCTTTGTATATTGGAATTAGCGTGAACATTTTGTGAAATATACTATCACCATGCCTTGTTCAAGCATACTATCCCTTCCACTGCGATCAGCAGCCTGGAAACTACCCGAGGGTAGAAAAACTAAGGTTGATGTCAGACAGAAGTAAACACGTATCTGCGCTTTTCGATACTCGTGCCACGAAGACATGGTGTTCTAAATGAAGAGGTCAAGCTCTCTTTCGTGACGAAGTGCGACTGCGATAGACTTGCAGCCGACAAACTAAGTACGTACCTGAACTCCAAAGCATATCCTACTAGCCAATTAATATCAGTGACATCTATTAGACAACAAGCTGTCCGATGACGACGACGACGAGAAGCAACGTTTTCGTTCTATTAAGTATGCGTTTCGTACGATTGGGTAATATAAGTTGCTGTTGTACAAGATGTTCACCAGACGGCGAATAGTATGAGGGACCGTCATCGTTGGCAACGAGCATAAAAGGAGGATCGGAAAATTAGCTGAAATGGCATATGCAACCAGGACATACGGCTCCCACCTATTTCCGACTCTCAACAAAGGTGCACATACAATAGCTAGCTGCTAGATAAAGCGAGGATGGATGCGCTCCAAAACACTCGCGTCTACGAATTTGATTCGACCACCATTATGCCAACGACCGACAACATCTAAGTTCTGCGCAGTGAGAGCGCAACTTGAAGTCACCCATCAGATGGCAGCGAGAAAAAGCAAAGACCGATTGAATGATATGTAAGACGCTGCAAAGAGTGGGCGACGACTCGGATCAGCATGGCTCGAGCTCGAAGGAGTGTGGATGCACTCACATCCTGTGAACAGTGAGCGACGATTTGGATCAGCATGCTCGAAGGAGGGTGGACGCACTCACATACTGCGAACAGTGCGCGACGACTCGTCAGCATATCTCGAGCCCGAGAGAGAATCGATACACTCACAACCTGCAAACAGTGGGCGACGACACATCTTGAGGTCGAAGGAGGAACAGGATCGTTGTAAAAACTGTGAAGACGGCGGTAAGTAAGAGTTTACCAAGATAAAAATGGTATTTACATTGTGTATTGTTGCTGGAGGTGATGGCGTATCTAAGTCGATATGTTTCTGCCTCTCCCCACCCAAATGAATAGAGGCTGAATATTGGGGAGCCTCAGATCAGCGTTGAGTTCGTTCTCGGGAGTATCCTGCCCTAGGCCGTTGCACCCGCATGCCTAATATTAGACATTCTGACTATATTTGGATGCCGGCGACTTCCGGACAAGGGTAACCGAGCCACGTCAGCGTCGTGCTCGCTGTCTGAGACAGCGAGCTCGTGTATCTTGCCATGGAGAGCATGGATTTGGAGCAGACCTTGACAGGTATGTAGTACAAAACATGTAAAGTCTTTAGGGTGGTTATACAGCTCAAATACTGTGTATATTACGCTACACATAATTAAATGTCTGAAGTCACCTGCAAAATGTCTTCAAGAATGCGAGCATGCTCTTCACTATCGACCTTTATATCCTCTTCTTCCTCGTGGTCCTCCTCCAAGTCATTTGCACCTTCCTGCGGCATCGAGAGACCATTATGAGTGAGTTTAGAGGGAATGCACAGAGTGGGGATACTTGCGCTGGAACCAGGTCCTTGTTCGATGCTTGTGCCTGGCATGATGCTCCCCGAAAAGCCTTCCAGCACGCTTATTTCCTGCAGGCGACGAATATGATGTCCAGCGAGCCTCGCACGAACCTTGCGATGCAAACCCACTCGATGAGCGAGCGCAGGGTTTAAGTTGATTTTCACACCCGAGTAAGTACTTGTTCTCATCGTGCAAGTATGTAGCTACTCATCTGATCTCCACATTGAGACACTGGATCTCCTCCTGCGCACGCCGCACGGTGCATCTTGAAGTAAGTATCCATGGTGAGGCGGCCTGTTGGAGTTGCCCAAGGACGCTGTGATACATCTTGACGTGCATCACGAAGGAGGTCGAAGTCAAGAGAAAGGCATAGTCGACTACCTCTTCCCATGTGAGGGATGGACATGGAGGAGAGAGTAAACGTGCGGCAGCATTGTAACGGTCAAGTGCTGTACGGAATCCATTGTCAATCAGTGTCCAGCTGTGTTAGCTTAAGAACTTAAATTTAAAGAAGTACAATTCAAATATCGGATGGGAAAATGAAGGAAAGGAATGGGGTTTGGGCATCAGAGATCGACTCGGAGCAAACTCGGAGAGTCATAGATTTTTACAAATTCGGTCAAAAATGAATTACATCGACGCACGACTATAAACAGTGTACCGGCAAAAAAACGGACCCTACTCGTTGAACGTCGAACAACTTTGCTTTCTCCGTATCGGGGATTTAACGCGTGGATGGTGCTGGACAACTACAAGGTCAAAGCCAAGTGGCAATAATGTACATCGAATCAAGAAACTCACGACACAATACCATTTGCAATCACTGAGGTGATTTCGATGAGTCGACGTTTCGCGTCTTTGGCCTTCACGAGACGCAGTGTTGCTACAATAATCTATACGAAAAACTTTCTTTCGAACCCGAAGAAAGGACTCCCTGAAATCCTTGCGGTCGGCAAGTAGGCATCGTCCCGGGTCAAACTGGCCAGTGCCGACACAGTCACGCGACATTGCCCTTCAGAGAATGAATGAGACAATAACGGAGCCTTTTTTAATGTACGGCGAAGTTTCCCGGTCTGCAAAAGTGGGTAGCCCATCATTACGCATGCTTGAGTCGATTTCAGCTCGCGCCTTCCCTTGGACTTCAGGAGAGTGTCATGACAAGCGATGTGTGCTGCTGGGGGAATGAAATTCAGTGATGACTTGAAACTTGATTTCGGTTGCTTTAGGGATGCCGAAACTCTGAGGGCACATATTGGATCCATTGGTGTTAACGTTACCTTAAAAGAGATGTTCCAAAAAAACTCGAACGACTTCCGTGAAATGTAGCCCTGGACTGGCTCGACAGTCATTGAACATTAAATGTGAAACAGTTTATAGAATTCGATTGCCATGATACATCACGGGAAGAAATCTTCAGCGACGTGCGAAACCTGCGCAACGTCTCAAAAATTTGAGAACTTGACTACTCACCGACCTTCGTCGCAGTTATTACTTATGCGTCGAATTTCGTGGCTCGACCGAAGTGACTCGGGTCGCTGTTTGCCGAAAGTTGTCGACGCGGGGTCTAAAATTTTGCTTTCGAAGGGGTTACAAGATAGTACTTACGATGACCGTGAATTGAATTGATTGTCACATCCATCGATCTACGCTGTTCAGCTTGTATTGTATTTTTCGCGAGCGCTACTGGTCCAAGTCCATGATCTACATTTCTTGTTGACATACATACCCTGTTTATTTTGGTTTGGATATCCGAGTCAGAATCCAAAACTCGAGTCACACCTTAAATCAAGATATCATCTTAAAAGAATCTCCTTCATCGCGTCAGGGCTACTCATACAGATCACACCATTGCTGAAGTCAAGATACTAGAATGTCATTCCCAAAACAAGACAGTGGGTAGTTTGGTCACTGCGCCCGTAGATCATGTTGCTCATCAGCGTCTTTCGAACTAGTAACCCAACCATTCAACTTCCCAAAGGAGGAGGAGAAGGTTATCGCCTACTGGCGCGAGATAGATGCTTTCCAGACAAGTTTGAAGCTATCCGAAGGCAAACCAGAATATGTCTTCTTCGACGGTCCTCCTTTCGCGACTGGTCTGCCTCACTATGGTCACCTTCTCGCGGGTACCATCAAGGTATGTGATCCCACTAATATCTGATCCTTATTGTTGGTCGATCTCCTAACGTCCGCTTCCTTGATCTAGGATATAGTCACTCGACATGCTCATGTAACAGGCCATCATGTCACGCGTCGATTTGGATGGGACACTCACGGTCTCCCCGTCGAGCATGAGATCGATAAGAGACTTGGAATCACTGGAAAGAAAGACGTTATGGCTATGGGAATCGACAAATACAATGCAGAATGTCGTGCCATCGTCATGCGTTACGCGTCAGAGTGGCGCATCACTGTCGAGCGCATGGGCCGATGGATTGACTTCGACAACGACTATAAAACGCTAAACACGCCTTTCATGGAAAGTGAATGGTGGGCATTCTCAGAACTCTGGAAAAAGGGCATGGTGTATCGTGGCCAGCGCGTCATGCCTTATTCTACGGGATGCACCACCCCACTTTCCAACTTCGAGGCAGGGCTAGATTACAAGGATGTAAACGATCCTGCAGTTACCATCGCATTCCCGCTAGTCGATGATCCTAGTACATCGCTTCTAGCATGGACGACTACGCCATGGACCCTCCCATCCAATCTAGCGCTGTGTGTTCACCCCGAACTCACTTACATCAAGATTCATGATGAAGAACACAACGCAAATTATATACTTTGTGATCAACTTCTTGGGACTCTCTACAAAGATCCAAAGAAAGCCAAATTCAAGAAGCTAGCATCTTACAAGGGTATCGAGATGAAGGGATGGAGATATGCACCACTCTTCGAGTATTTCACAGAACAGGTACATGAAATACCTTCCTTGTTTCGTACATTTTCTGACCGTCCTTCAGTATAAAGATCGCGCGTTTCGCGTCTTTGTGGATACGTATGTCACGGCGACGGACGGTACAGGTATCGTACAGCAAGCCCCGGCATTTGGTGAAGATGACGCTCGCGTTGCTATCGAAAATGGTGTCCTTGCTCCCGAAGAGATGCCTCCTTGCCCCTTAGACGATGGTGGTAAATTCATCAAGCCAGTCACCGATTTCGAGGGCATGTTCATCAAAGTTTGTCATTATTCATTGATTGAACTATTTGGCGGCTCACCGTTGGTTTGAAGGTTGCAGATAAAGAGATCATGAAGGTCTTGAAGGCGAAAGGTCGTGTCATCGTGCAATCGACCATCAAGCATTCCTATCCGTTCTGCTGGCGGTAAGGCCATTCCATTTGACAGGACATTGATCGGTATGTTGACTTCTTCCCAGATCAGGAACACCCTTAATCTATCGTGCCGTGCCCTCATGGTTCATCCGCGTACAACCTATCGTAGACCAGCTTGTTACTAACAACCTGAACACGCTATGGTGAGTGCACCGTCCGCTTCCCTGCAGACATTGATTCAATTATGTTCATCAGGGTGCCCCAAAATATCAAGGATGGTCGATTTGGAAACTGGCTAGCCAATGCGCGTGACTGGAATGTATCTAGAAACCGGTACTGGGGCACACCACTACCTCTGTGGGTCAGCGATGACTACGAAGAGGTCAGTATCAGCATTTTTCAGCATAGGTGTGAATTGATCAGAGTACAGGTTGTCTGCATCGGCTCCATCGCCGAACTCGAGGAGCTGACTGGTGTCACTGGCCTTACAGACATTCACCGCGAAAAAATTGATCATCTGACTATTCCTTCGAAGATGGGCAAGGGCGTCTTGAGGCGCGTGGAGGAAGTCTTCGACTGTTGGTTTGAATCTGGAAGGTAACTCGTCTCCCCTGTCCTGCAAACCATATTGAAACGTGATCATTGCAGCATGCCATATGCGTCAGCACATTACCCATTCGAAAATAGGGAGTCTTTCCTCAATAATTTCCCTGGTGACTTCGTGTCAGAGGGTATCGATCAGACTCGGGGTTGGTTCTACACATTGCTTATTCTCTCAACTCATCTCTTCGGTACTGCACCGTGGAAGAATTTAATTGTCACCGGTCTCGTGCTTGCCGCCGATGGAAAGAAGATGAGCAAAAGTCTTAGAAATTACCCCGACCCTCATATCATCTTTGACCAATACGGTGCGGACGCTACTAGGTCAGTGTCAACTCAGTGATATATGCTACTTTAAAGCTTACATTGTCCCAGAATGTTCCTGGTCAACTCTCCCATCGTGCGGGGTGAAAACTTGCGCTTCCGCGAGGAAGGTGTTCGGGATGTTATCTCTCGCGTCCTTCTTCCCTGGTTGAACTCCGTCCGATTCTTCGTTGGTCAAGTGACGCTTCTTGACAAAACTACTGGCGTGCAGTTCATGTACAACCCACACGCTCCTGTGTCAAACAACGTCATGGATCGATGGATCCTTGCTCGGTGTCAATCTCTTATCAAACTCGTGAAGGATGAGATGAAGGCTTACAGGCTCTACACCATCTTGCCGCGGCTCCTCGATCTTATCGACGAGCTGACGAACTGGTACATCCGGTTCAACCGACGGAGATTGAAGGGTGAGGATGGCAAAGAGGACACGATTGCCGCTCTCAACACGCTTTTCGAGACACTGTTCACCCTTTGCAGGACTATGGTGCGTGTTCTGCATAAATTACCATGACTGAACATGCTAATGCTTTGCCAGTCCTCGTACACGCCTTTCATGACGGAGAACCTATACCAAACTCTGCGCGAATATATCCCAGAGGATCCTTCCGTTCCTGATGCACGATCAGTTCACTTCCTGATGTTCCCCGACGTCAAGGAAGAGTACTTCGATGAGGTGATCGAGCGCCAGGTGAAGCGTATGCAAGCTGTGATTGATCTTACCCGGTATATCCGGGAGAAGCATAACTTATCCTTGAAGGTAAGCTTTATTCGCCGTCATGAGAATTACTTCAGCCAATCTATGACACACAGACGCCTCTCAGAGAACTCCTTATCTTCCATCCTGAGGAGCAGTACATCGCCGATGTACAGTCTCTGCAACGTTATATCCAATCAGAGCTTAACGTACGCGACGTGGTGTTTACCACCGATGAGGCCGCATGTGGCATTGGATACCGAGCTGTCGCAGATTGGGGTACGCTAGGCCGCAAACTGCGTAAGGATCTCGGACGCGTTAAAAATGCACTTCCCAACGTTTCCTCCGCTGATGTCAAGGGATACATCGACTCAGGGAAGCTCACAGTTGATGGCATCGAGCTAGTCACTGGTGACCTGACCGTACAACGCTACCTCGAGTTACCACCTACTTCTGAAGGCCAGTATGCAACCCATACCGATAATGACGTTGTGGTCAGACTGGATGTTCAAGTCCACCCTGAGCTGATGAGCGAATGGCTTGCACGAGAAGTCATCAACCGGGTGCAGAAGCTCCGGAAAAAAGCTGGCCTACAAGCCACTGATGATATGAACGTGTACTACTGCTTTGAGGAGGGTTCGGGGGCAGAGGTGCAAGACGCCCTCAAGGAGCACACAGAAGTCATCCAGAAGACCATCCGTAGCGTGCCTGCTGATGTGAAAACTAGAAATGGTGGGGAACTTGTGATCGAAGAGGAACAGGAAGTGGCAGACGTCAAGTTCACGCTGTCATTGATTCGGGCATAGTAAGTTCAAAGGGCTAGAAGTAGACAAGATTCAGGTGGCAGAATTTGTACATTACCTGCTGTGCAATTAGGTTAGCGAATGCGAAGACGCGAGTTTGAAGGGACAACAGACATGTTAGACAGGTGTGACAATACAGTGAGTTGCGGCTACAGATACAGTTTGAGGTTGTGTGGGTATAAACAGATAATTATTTCTTGGTGGATCCAAAGCCACCGAAGCCCATGAGCTTCGACATCTCATCGTCGCCGTCCATGACAGTGTCTTTAACAAGTGCAAGGCGAGCTTCCTCCTTTTGAGCTTGCTTCTGAGCCTTCTTCTCGGCTCGCCGAGCATCTTCTTTCGCCTTGACCTCTGCAAGCCGCTGATCAAAATCAAAAGCCTTGGCGGATGATGCCTCCTTTGTTTTTTCCCGTAGGTATGCTATTCGAGCGCGAACCTGTGCGAGGGTGGAGCGTTCCACACGGGTCGTCTGACCAAGTTTCCTGAGATCTATGGCTATGTTTAAAAACACCTACCACCGGCAATTATTGTGTTGACATACGTGCTTTGCTATTTATGTGATCCAAATAACCCGTACTGTCCCTGTAGTTTCGATTGCAAGTTTCACAGAAGAAACCAGGCTGCCCCGGCCCTCGTGCGCCGGGATTTTGCACAACCATGGTTTTCCCGAGATTCTTGTCCAGTTCAAGAGAGGCTTCTCGACGTTTCATGAGCTCTGTCGGCTTCGGGAGGTCTTCTTTAGGGCCCTTGCGCGGCTTCTTGCCTGCATAACGAAGTATTAGTACCCGACCTAAAAAGCAAGCTGTAATTATTGCGTACCTTGTTTCAGGCGCTCCTCATTTTCTTGCATTCTAATCCTTTCTTCCTCGTCCTTTTTCCGCGCCCGTTCAGCATATTCTTCCTTATCCCATTTCTTCCTGAAATCAGTGTCAGCAGCCTTGGTGCCATATGCGCCAACCTTCTCAGCCATGGCGGTTGGAGTAGAAGGTGTCAATGTCACGTGGTTACTGCAACGGAATATTTGCTTTTTGCACTGACCTCCGCAGTGTCAGCCAGTATCATTTGTTCTTTCCATGCTTTGTGACCCTAATCTATAGAATGGACTCGGGTGATGCAATTCCACTCTCTACCTCTTTCCCACTTCCGTTTCGTGTATTATTTTTGATCGGCTTGGGGATACTGGGATGGGCGACCAACCTCCATGGATTGCACCTACTTGGGATCGACGCAGGGGCAGCACTAGAGTTGCACCCTGGTCGTACCTTTTTGCCTACCAACTCCTCATCTTTACGACTATCTTCCTCTCAACGACTGTCTTATATGCCTGTATACCGTCTATTCGCAGGATATGCAGCTTGGTGTTTTGCTGGATGGTCTTTTTTCAGACTTGCCACTCACTCGAACACTATCCTGGTGGATACCTTCAAATATATCCCTGCCCTGAGCTCCTTGGGTGTGCTAACGACTCTCATATGCCCATTTGAGTTGTGCCAAAAACGCGAAAGAGATTTGTTCCTACAGTAAGAGTATTGTTTAATCCCTTCATGACAGTGCTGTAATAATTTCCAACAGGAGCGCTGCAAGATGTCTGTTTTCTTCGATGGATAGCCCAGTGTATTTTTCAGATGTAGTATTCGCAGACGTGTTCACCTCATTCGCAAAAGTCCTTGGCGACGTTTGGCTTTCTATTTGGATGTTGCTTCCAGGTGGAAGTCTTTTGTCTCCCCCACCCCTCGATGGCCTCTCTCAGTGGATACTTCCAATGATCATGAGGTATGCACCACCCCGTCGTTTGTGTAATTTTGTATTCACAGGAATCAGTCTACCGTATATCATTCGATTCCGCCAGTGCCTGATCGAGTACTGGTCTCCTGCCAACGCCAGTAAGCGACCCCTCTTCAATGCACTCAAATACGCATCTTCGTTCCCGGTGATATTTCTTTCTGCCGCACAAAGAATTGTGGTACTGGAGCTTGCAGAGGTGAAGGGTGAATTGGTCACACGGGAGTCATGGCATGGGGAACATCCGTTATTTCGCCTATGGTAAGGTTCATGAATTTGTTATCGCCAAGTGATCTGCTATGTCAATTATTTAGGCTTCTAGCCGCGGCCGTGAACTCGTTGTATTCCTTCTGGTGGGATCTAACTAATGATTGGGGCCTTAACCTTCTGAAACCGCGATCTGCGGAGTCACGCAGACCCCTTGTGCCCCCCTCTCTCCATTCGAAAGCTCCTTCTATTTCTGGGTCTTCCGACGCACATATTGTCACACAGTCTTACATCTCTTCCGGCCACCAAGTTGCTGGTGGCGCAATATACCGTCACCAGTCACATCCTTACGGGCTTCGACCAGTGCTCCTCTACCCACTTCTGGTATACCCCCTGGTTATGTTCTTCAACCTCGTGCTGCGTATGACATGGTCAATTAAACTATCAAGTCATCTGCATTCTCAGTCGGAAGGAAGTGCTCTTATGCTTTGGCTTGAGGTTGCGGAAGTCTTTCGACGATGGATGTGGGTCTTTATTCGGGTGGAATGGGAGGTTGCAAAGAATGCACATCACAAATCTCCGATCGTGTCAATCAGATCTGCACCAGAGGAGGTTGAGTTGATGCCATCAAACCGTTCTGATCCTATGGATGATGATTATGTGCTCGCATCACCCTCGGGATAACGATTTGCACTGTAGTGAGTAATCGGGTTCGCTAGTCAGGGTCCATAATAATGTGCTAACGGAGCGGTTCATAGTATACCATCCAGCAATTATTAATACATATTAATACATCAGGCCCCACTCGGCAATGCCATCAAACCGTTCTGATCCTATTGGTGAATGATTATGTGCTCGCATCAGAATGCTCAGGATAATGATTCGTATCATAGTGAGCAATCGGGTTCGCTAGATAGGTCCATAACAATATACTAACGGAACAGCTCATAGTATGGCACTCAGCGATTATTAGTAGATATCAATACATTAGGCCCCGCGTCTTCCACCGGTTACAATGCCAAAACTACGTCCGATCGAACCAACCACACGTTCCCATCAAAACACTAAATTTAACCGAACAAGCGTTGCTCCACAACAATATTTGATTATGATGATTAAGATTGTGCATCTGCTTGTCCTACCATGGAGTAGACTGAAGTCAGTATCTCTAGGTCACTTACCAGAAATGATAAAGAAAACTGGAGTCCTGCCGGGGTGCTCCGATGCTCGCGTAAATGATATCTGAACAAGATCCACGCGCGTGTGTGTCAGGTAAGCAGTATCCCACTTGATCGTGAGACGAGGCTGACTCCGTGGACCGTCTCAGGCCCATCTGCCAAATCTACTAAGTATTGTTGAACTCGGACGTCCGCCGTTGATGAGTGAAAAACGATTTCTTCCGATCCCGTCCGTATGAGATCTCCAATTGATACCGCTACCATGCGAGCGCCTTCTTCCGGAACGTGATATCATGGATGCTGATCTGAGGGTGGTATTATTTTTTGGTCGATGGATGTGACCGGGTGGGCACATGTGATCCCCAAGGGCGCCGATGGAATCTGCTACGTCGTTTACATCAATCAGAGGCTAAAACCGGAAGGGCCATGATGTGCACAGAGAGCGGTAGGCTCGCAGTGTCAGCTGATACATTTTTTTTCCTATTGCAGTAGGACCGCTTACACCCCGCACGCCCCCTATAAAGATCCTGGATTCTTGTCGACATTAAGACCATTCTCCACCCATTCTTCTAACTACACATCTCCTTTCAGTCCTCAGAAACTCAATCATGAAGGTACTGGTGAAGTCCCTGTCATCGATCACAAGATCTGACGCGCTTGCGCTTCTAGATCTTAGCTATCCTCTACAAGGGCGGTAATGCTGCTACAAGCGAACCCCGTCTCCTTGGTACTACGGAGAACCAGGTTCGTCTCATTGAGAATTCTAGATTATCTCCGAGAGGCTTACTCGAGCTTTTCATATAGCTCGGTATCCGCAAGTGGCTTGAGTCTCAAGGCCACGAGTACATCGTATGTGTCAAAGTTTCTCTTGGTATGCTTATGCAGTCACCTGATCTACTTATTTATGTAGGTTTCGGACTCAAAAGAGGGCCCTGACAGCGACTTCCAAAAGCACATCGTCGATGTACGTCCAATCCAATCCCCACTACTCGCATGTGCTTACTTTCCTTTTTAGGCTGAGATCCTGATCACAACTCCATTCCACCCCGGGTACCTCACTGCTGACTTGATCGCGAAGGTATGATGATCGCTGAGGTATATGAACAGTTCATTCATACTTTTGATAGGCCAAGAACCTCAAGCTCTGTGTCACCGCTGGTGTTGGCTCTGACCACGTCGATCTCAACGCCGCTGTCAAACATGGTATTCAGGTCCTGGAGGTCTCAGGATCCAACGTTGTCTCCGTCGCTGAGCACGTTATGATGTCTATCCTCCTCCTCGTCAGGAACTTTGTTCCAGCACACGAGGTATGATCACCCGCTGATGCGCGCTTCCCTCTGTTAATTGATTTTCATCATTAGATGATCGAGCGTGGAGACTGGATGGTCTCTGACATTGCTCGCAACGCCTTCGATCTCGAGGGCAAGGTCGTTGGCACCATTGGTGCTGGCCGTATCGGCTACCGTGTCCTCCAGCGTCTGCTTCCCTTCGACTGCAAGGAGCTCCTCTACTACGACTACGCTGCCCTGCCTGAAGGTTTGTATCACACTGTTCTCAATTTTATACAGCTTGATTCATGTATTATAGCTGCTTCTAAGGCCGTCAAAGCTCGTCGCGTCGAGGACCTCAAGGACTTCGTCTCGCAGTGTGATGTCATCACCGTCAACTGTCCTCTGCACGAGGGTACACTCAATCTCGTCAACGCTGAGCTTCTCAAACACTTCAAGAAGGGTGCATGGCTCGTTAACACCGCTCGTGGTGCTATCTGTGACAAGGACGCCGTAGCTGCTGCCCTTGCAAGTGGCCATCTGAACGGTTCGTAACCCACACCACCTAATATCTGTACATTAAGCTCACATGTCAACAGGTTACGCCGGTGATGTTTGGAACGTCCAGCCCGCACCCAAAGACCACGTCTTGCGCACGGCTAAGAACGTCCTTGGTGGTGGTAACGGCATGGTACCCCATTACTCTGGTACCACTCTCGATGCCCAGGCTCGTTACGCAAACGGCACCAAGAGCATCATCGAGAACTACCTCTCTGGCAAGGCCCAGGAGCCCCAAAACATCATCGTTGGTATTGGCAAGTACGAGACCAAGGCTTGTGAGTACCTGTCTAGACATATGTTGCTCGTTGGTCTTGTCTGACATGTTCTTGTAGACGGTCAACGTTGAACATTGCACTGCGAATGGGCCTACCTGAGGACTTTGCTAATATCTTCATGTATACAAAACTTATATGCACCCGTATGGCTATGTGAAGAAGAATGTACATTACTGATAATAGGAACAAATGATTGATACATATGAAATGCACACTCGTATAGCTTCAAGTTCAAAGAGTATCTCTTGCAGGAGAATGACTGGTATGTGGTACAGGGATACACACAACTCTAGTACTTAAGTAGTTTGGGCGGGATAGATTGATCATTTCAGGGGTCATGCAATGTGGTAGAACACAACTTGGAATTTCTACTCCCTGACTCTACGGAGTAGATTGGGTAAGAGAGGGTCAATGGAGTATCCCGGTATCAAGGTAAGCATAGAGCTCGCTGCAAAACAACTGTTTTATTTTATTTTTGTTTATGTATAGGATTATCAAATTATTTAAATTCTGTTGGAGTGGAAATCGTTGTGACTGAGTTTCAATAGTCTCTAGACTCTAGCTCTCCTTCTAACATGACTCCTCGTGTGATTCAAGCCCAAGGTCGTCAGCGACAGCAGATCATCGCAACTGTAGCTGTCCTGATTATCTGTCTTCAGTTCCAACTCGTCATTATGACATTATCTGAGGAGGAACAAAGCACCGATGCCGTCATGAACCTGCAAAATTCCATCGTCTGCCTGACGGACAGGCTTCAGGCATCAATTTCCAACACGGCAGAAGACACTCGGGTGGCGGATGAAAGGTTACAGGCCTTGACCTCCATGCAGGATGAGGAGGACCTTTCGCCAGCTGAAAAAATCACTCTTATAGATGTGTTCTTAAGGAGTCCAGCGGTATGCACCGCCTACTTGTGTGCCAGGGTTGAGATTCGTCTCCCCTATTTGCGATCTGTTCTTGTTCAGGCTGGCAGGGGGGATTTTGACGCGATTTAAATCATCGTTCATTGTATTCTCGCATCGTTCGTTGTTCTTGTCTCAAATCCTGTCATCTCGTTTGTTTTCTGGCTTGTTCTAGCATCATGTTACATAGTCGTCACTCAGGCTCTTCGTTTATCTTTAATCGTCGCATTCTTAAGCACAACCTTGCTCGGTGCATTGCAATATTTGTTGGACCAACCACATGTCCCATTCTATTCTTTGTAACTGACCCGAGACCCTATTGAGTCAAAGCAATATTCCGATTTTCATTTACGAAAAATCAAGGGACAAAAGTGAGATAAGCAACCAGTAGGACATACATGATATAATAGTCAACCATGCTGCGTGACTTTTTGCTATTGGAAAGATTGTTCTTGCAAACAGCTTGCCACACATCGAGTCGATCGACAGTGAACTTGAAGAGGAAAACTGGTCATTTCATTGGCTACTCTCCAGTCTTCCTACGGCAAGTCAACAGCTGGTTGGAAATACGAATGGTCAGTGGTTCCATACCTGCCGATGAACTTTGCTGGCAATATGCTGGCATTATATATGTGCCATCTAGTAAATCCACGCAACTGTGATTCAAGAGCAAAATATAAAAGCCAGCCATATTCCTACTATCGCCTTCAAAATTACCTGATCCACAAGTCACAAGGGATGCGTTTCGCCTCTCCAATGGTCTTCGCCGTCATTACTGCCCTAGCATCATCAATCTTTGCAACCAGTGACATGGCTGACACTTTTTGTCTCCTTGCTTGCATCAGGACCACGCAATGCGTTAAGCATGGATGTAGTTTTCATAGATGCGTGCGTATTAGCATTTTCCCGGAATTAAGAACATGACTTATTTGACTACATACTATATTGCAGATGTTTTTCATATGCGTGGTCAGTCGTGTTTTGCTCTCAATCGGTGCAGTATGGCCGTTGACGCTGATGCGTGAGTTACTAGTGATCTGTAGCGTTTATCGACGCACATCAGGAAACAATCGGTTTACCTACAGTTCTTTGTGTATTGGAATTAGCGTGAACATTTTAGGAAATATACTATCACCAGCCTGGAAACTACCCGAGGGTAGAACACTACGTTGAAGTCAGAAGTAAATGTGTATGTGCGCTTTTCGATACTCGTGCCACGCGAAGAACTAGAAATCTCATCTGTATCATAAGCTTCATAACCATGGTCAGCCTGCGGATCGAAGAAGACCTGAAAGAAAGCGTACTTCGTTGTGGGTCCTGGGATCAAGGATGGGAGTTAAAGACTAGATGTCCGTGAAGCTTTCCGAGTCGGTGTCTCGTGGAGAAGCTGTTCTCGCTGGCGATGAATAGTTTCTTGAACTTGTTCTGTTTATTTTTTTGCGAGATATATATATCGAGTGCAAATATATGAAACAGAAACTATTGTATGGTCGAAAAGTGTTGGGCACGCTCTCAGGCTGGAAATCGTAGGGATCATGTCTGCGGCAGCGCGGCCTGCCACAATGCCAATAGGTACGCGCGAAAGTGGTGAGCTGTCCAATTCCAATGCCATAGGCTTCCTTACATAGCCGAGATGGGAGGAAGACGCACCAATGGTTTCAGGGCGGTTTTCCGAGTCGTCCGACAGAAACAATCTCTCACTAGCAGCCTGAGGGTAAACGCTACTACCGTCCAGGGCTCCAAGCTTAATATAGGCGACGACGACCAGGTTTTGCGAGTGGGGAGCTGAACGTAACGTTCCTGGGAGCCCGTTGCGCTGGAATTATTGTTGTGAGGCAATTGTGAGGGCTTTGGAAGTGATGGAAAGATTCGGCCGTGTCTTCAGGTTCGTGAGAATTCCACAAGATGTACCCGCCAGCAACAAGTCGTTTCAAAGGTACTAGTCCTATTCCTACATATGGGGATCATTTCGAAAGAGTGAATGTCAACCTTGAACTATGACTATGCGTGAGCTCTGTCTCTCGAAAGTTGCAGGCGCTTAGAACCAAGAATGCCTATTGTACGTGTTGGGACCAGGGAGTAACCGTTGTCCACTCAGTCAACGATGTACTGAAGCTCGGAGGAGGACATGTACGTCTGGCGAGGGGCCTTACATACCTGCAAGAGGATCGCCAGACTAAAAGTCTATCTAGGACGTCACAGGGCCAAAGGGACGGGTAGTATGTTTCACGTGCAGACTTCGCATCTTGAAGTTACGAAGAACCATCAGCTGAGTTGTCGGCGTGGCCACAGATATCGAAAGACTGTAATATAGCATAACATCATAACAGATTGAACGGCACGTCAGTTAATTTGCGAAACAAGGGGCTGTCAGTTTCGTCTGATGCAATAAGAGCAAGGTTGGGGTGGGAGGGTGTCATGTATCAAGATTTAGCCATCGATATATCAAGCCTCTTGAAACGTTCAACTGCAAATATTAATGCATGGGACTGGACTAGTGAGCTTAGCGAGGAACCAATGTACGGTCTGGTGAAGAGTCAAAGCAAGTCAAAGCAACCACAAAGACAAAGAAAAGTGCGCCAGTTCATTCCGACCACTCAAAATCGGTTTGCGGCGATATCCAGACGCTTTGATCTTGAACACAAAGGATCATCATCATTCCTTTCTCTAGTGATCTCATCACAGAAATCTACAAAGGGACGTAGACGTTCGGTACTAGTAAGTGAACAATTTCCGATGCCTGATAAGCACGCTCTGGATCTTCGCCTTTGACGCTCACCCACAATATTTAAGATGCAAATTCTATCCACGAATTCCTTCGTCGTGGCGTGCCGGTACACCAGTCACTTTTCTCCTCTTTCCTAGTAGTCGTGGAAGGATCGCACATCCGATGCTAGAGTTCGTGGTGAATCAAAAGGTTTTTCTCCCATCGAGGACTTGACTTACTGCTGAATCGCATCACCTCGTACTCATCTTCGTCTGACTCTTCACCGCTCGCGTCAAACGAGGAGGTGGATGGCGCGTGCCATTCTGCCTTCGACAAAAGAAACCGGTCTCTTCTCCTGGTAAGTTCTTTATCGGCCTACATGATTTAGTTAGTTACTCATTCTATTCGTTGAGAAATTAGCTCACCTCTATCTTGCGGATGCCGGGGCACTTTCCCCTGTGCTTCAGCCATAGTCCGGGATAGTACCTGGAGCGTTGGTCAATGGTGATGGCCCTGTGACATCCGCGGCACGTGACGGATGTCGGTTGTACTCGTCGTCCTCGAGCTCTTGTTTTCTTTCGTCCTCCTTTTTTCTCCGCTTTCGACCGCCCGCAATGCTCCTAGGAGCGAGCTGCGCAGGGCTTAGCGCCTGCTGTGCCTCGCGCGTATTGGAGCGGGGAGGTGCATGGTTGAGTCCATAAAGCCCGCCCTTGCAGACCAGCGAGTGATCGCTGATCAGGCAACTGACCGTGGGCCAGTTGGTGCCGACACCGTAAACGAAAACGGTCGGACATCCGGCCCTGCCACAAGGTAGCATGTGGGTTTGGGCGGTCGTTTCGTTTATGGTGTGGTGTCGACTGGCGACGCAGTCGTTGTTTGTTGATTGCATGGCGGCTGAGGCACTGGGGGTTGATTGTTGCATTTGTTATACTGGGGGAAGTGCCCTTTCGTATGTATGTGGGGAATTTGTTGGAGTGGCGCGAAGTTTTTCTTTTGAGGCTGCCTCGGAGTTGTATTGTTCATCATCAAATACACGTGGTGTTTTTTCATTCCGATTTCTGTCCCTTGAGGGTACTGGGTGCTGAACACTACTAACTATTTTAAAGGGTTCTTCTGTAACACTGGACTCGCAAATGCCCCAGGATGAAGATATCCTCTTGATCTGACAGACGTTTTCGTACGCATTTACGCTGTAAGGCACACATGGTTTTCCAGGGCGGACATTCACACTTGTGAAACAGGCTAATGCTAATTCTCTTGTCACTCTTCTAGATGAGTGGTCCGTTCGAAGGTTCTCCAAGCTGTAGGGTACATCTTCTCATCGTGAAAGTGAACACGGATCGTTCCAGAAAAACACATCGGCACAGAAGCACTCTCCGCCGCCAGGACGCTCCTCGATTTTCCCACATGTTGAAAACTTCTTCTTTAGGCCTACAATGATAGGTGAAAACACTTGGTCATGATAGCAGGCGCTCAATTGTCATCTTCTTGTCCAGTTTCTTTATATGCACAATCCTAGATTTCGTCCACGTAGTTCCCGAAGTGGTGGACAAACTCAAGCATACGAGATGCAGCAGGTTCAGTGACCATAATTCCGTTCAAGTGATGTGACTCAATGATTCATACAGTTCAATCTGGAGTGGAAATCAGCCCTGACCGAAAAAGGTATCTCACCTCCATCTTGACTGAAATTCTATGATGAAGAACGACTTCTAGTCATACACAAGATGCTCGGACAGTAGCTCTCCTTTGGACTCCATTTCGTCGTCCATTCTCTTCATCACTGTAGGGTGAGGCCATGTATGAGTGAGATGCGCTACCCTTGAGGCGAATTTCCTACTCATCGAGATATTGTTCAGCGGCAACTTGCAACTACTCAGCTCGTAAGACGTAGAGCACCGCGCCGTAACACGGTATAAAACTAATGCTAATTTTATTGTACAGGTCACGCGGCAGACGCTTAAAGATCGGTTTGCATGTGTCTCGCAGGTTTGCCAAGTCATAGCAGCTCCTCCAGTCGTCTGAAGAGGAAGTTGTCAAGGATTGGCTAGCTCATGAATTCGTCTCTCGTGCATTGAGGAAAACAGCGAAACAAAGGTAGTCGATAGCTCGTTAACATAATACAAGCACAAGGACGACCCCATCACTATCGCCAGCGCTCTTTTGCTATCCAGAGATGGGGTAATGATTGAACTGATTGCACGAATAAAAAAAATTTACAGGAAACCCTGACCGTTCCAGTCAGCGAAGGTTCCCGGGACTTCTTAGGAACAGACGAATGAGTGCTGCCACGGTGTTGGCAACCGCAGAACAGAACTTCCTGCAACCTCCAGTTCCTCCCAACCTGGGCATACGCTACCATCACATTCTGTGCATCTGTCATCTCACACTTGTCTCGGTATCCTTGCCACTCGTGTGGTCGCCGAGTGTGACCGCCCACCACTGATCACCTATGACATATACTATGATGATACACTCTATCACCCGCAATATCACACCTATCACGTTTGCTCATGGCCGCTCAAATCGCTCGTCTCTCACCACCGTTCCTATCACACTTTCTCCATCATTTTTTTTGCATGTGATGGCGTCTCAGTTATCATTGATGTGACTTCACATCTGCTTACTTCCGTATGAGTGAGTCACAGATATCTGGTCAGCCACTGTGCTTCTGCACCAATTCACTTCACACACTCGCAACAAGGCTATCTCATTATTTGGTGCCTGAGCTTGGCCTGAGCGGTCACCTGAAAACGTGTCTGCGGCGTCGGGTTAGAAGATATGGCGTGTAAAGACAAGCCAAGTGACTGACGTCACTACCAAAGTGATGCCGAGAGATTTGTCAGGGAATTTCTTGATAAAGCATAGCTGGTGCCAGTACAATGCCGAATAACAGAGTCAATTTCACTCCACTGAAGCTCGTCCACTGCCTTGAAGGAATCAAGATTACAATGGGCCAACATATAAGTCAAGTAAGTGGCCTATATACCGGCCCCCCTTGCTGTATTCTGATGCAGCTGCTTCCGCCCAGCAGACTTCTATCTTGACAGGTTCGGAGCAGAAGTTGATCTCTTCTTTCAAAGATGCCAGTGCCCTGTGGCATTGATATTGGCAACCCTGGATGGTGGCATGCATATGCCACAGCTCTTCAAGTTGAGAGGTTTTTATCTTGTCGGGCTGGAGCAGAACCTACTTTTTTTAGTTACCTCCCTGCGCCCTGCGCCCAGTGGGCCTGTATCGTACCACGCCACTCCTGGGATTGACGGAGATGAATGCACTCTTTGACTGTCTGCTTATCTTCTGTCCATTTTGGTCACGGCGCCAATAATGAGCAATATAAAATGGCCCCTCTTTAACTGGCTTTCCCTCCAGCAATCTGCTACATCCTCAACTGTCTTACATACCAGGTCGGTCGTCTGACTGATCCCTCATGACCATGACGTGACTGACACCGTGTTGCAGCTTAACCGCACTCATAATCACCATGTTCAACAACAACACCGAGCAATGCAACTGCACCTCCAAGTGAGTTTTGCCTTGCGACATTTCGATGACCGGATTCTGACTGTTTGTCAACAGCTGCAACTGCCAAGTTGGTGCCTGCAGCTGCGTTAAGAACTAAACACCACGCGCAAGTGCACTTGCCTTGCCGTGTATATAACCACAAATATTTCTGCTATTTGACGTGACTGTACTGTTTGTATTGAAATGCCAGGGTTGTTCCAGTAAAGCGACGTTGAGTCTTGATAAAGTTGACAGTAAAGAGTGCAATGTCGTCCGAAATTCCGAATGACCCCTTGAACCCGCTTCAAAAACATTCAGCGATATCATTAATTGAGTTTATACACTAGTAGGTCACGTGAGGCTTAGTGCCGTTGCGAGCGGCGTTGTCCTGTTTCAATTTCAGTCTTTCTCAAATGTCTTGTGCTAGTAGGCATTTTTTTTTGGTACTAGCTGTTGGTACCGCCAGTGCGCTTTCACGTGTCCTCAGAGATTATCTTTTAGGCTTCGCGGTGGAGCTTAGCGAGTGCCTCTTTCTAAAACTTTGGCATTGGTGTCCGAGCCTTCGCTTCGGTGGGTTCAGCATGGGACTTGACACACCTTGGACATCGTAAGAATTATCGGTCGTGTTCGAGAAAGACATAGGAAGCACCTTGTGAGAATTACGAAGCAGTGAATGTCTGGAACATGTCCAATGTCCAGCGGGGAAGGGTGATTAGTTGTAGCAGAGGCGTTGGCACTTCCGGTCTGCAACGTTGCTGGCTGGCGTAATTTCATCGACCACATTGGATGTTCCCGCTGGTGGCGTGTTGCTGCTCGAGACACCAGCTTGAGCTTGCTTGCGAGGAGGACGCTGTAGCCGCAGCAACTTATGCCTTGTTGCACTGTGGGAATTAGCGGCGCGCTGCGAGATAATATCAACGTCACGAGATCGATATCGAAAAGTCAAGAAAGCTTACATATTTGCCTCGTGTTGCGAATATGTCCACAAGGGTTGTGTGGGCGAGGAGTATGGGAAGCGGAGGAACGAGAGAAGAGGCGATTTATCATGTTCTTGATGTTGGAGGCTTCGGCGTGGCGGGTGGTGGCAGAGCGATTGTTGCGTCCAGGTGGTGAATGTGGATCAAACTGTCAAAAGATGGTGAGATATGCATCGAATGTATTGTATCATATGGACTTGCATCAAAGAACCTATTAATCGGTATTGGAACGCGTCTTGGATGAGATTGTGGGTCTTGCATGGTTTTCTGCAGGACTAAAGTTAGGGATCGTACAAAACAACAACGGTGAAAGCGTACCTTCAGAATTTTCTCGGTGGACTATATGACAGATCAGTATGAAGTTTGAAAATTTGCCCACCTGTTGGAGCTTCTTCTCTGACTTGCTCAGAGGAACTGTCTATATGCGAATGTGTCCGCTGTAACAGCCAGTGGCGATGAGCTGGCTATCCTCGGAAAATGTCACACATAAGACATCATCAGGGACTCGAGCGGCTCACCGATGTGTTCGAGTGTGATTAGGTCAAAGAACCATGTCGTCTTGTCGAATGAAGTGGTTGCAGATTTGATGCCATTGGGAGCAATGGATACTGAGTGAAAGGTGTTGGAGTGCAGGTTGAACTGTTTGATGACGTGGCCATTAATAGCATCTAATATTCGAATTATTTTCTAGTATCCACTGATGAGACGGAGACCATCTGGAGTGAATGCGACTCTGTATGCCCACTGCTGAATTCCCGGTCGCTAACTTGAAGAGCATTGCAGTGAGATACCGGAGTGTGCGTCCAAACATGCGCAAACAAGAGCACGCTCACAACTGCATCAACCTTCATTGTGCTTTTAGCCCAATCTCAGCATATAGCTAGTCTGTCTAGCTAGTCGTGAATGAACTTTGTTCTTCCAATACGGTGACTCATGAGCAATATTACTGCGCGGATGCTTGCACCCAACAACGACAAGGTCTATTGCTTGGCCATTTTTAACCCACCTCAGCCAACATCAGTAAACCGACTAATTGATATTCTAGTCTAGCCAATCGATGATGGGCGCTTCAGAATGCACGTTCGGCAGCTGCCTGTTCGCCCTGCGTTATCATTCGTCACCTTGCTACCAAGAAATCTCATAGAGCTCGCGCTGGACTGTCCTTCTAACTTACTCCATGAGTGAAGATAATCCTTCTCGGAAGAAGCGTTTGGGATTGCTGAGGCGAAGTCATTCAAGCCCTCGTTTGGCAGAGGAGAGAGGCCGCAGAGCAGCCAGTGATGTATGGACTTTTGCCATTACAGCTAAGCCGTTGTTTCTCATTATAATTATAGTCGTCTTCTCTCCAGCCTTCAAGGGATGAATCTCGCGGAGGATTATCGAGAATTCTTCCCAAGTCAGCTCGAAGCGCTCGACAGTCTGCCAACCCTGAACCCACAGTCGCAGGTTCCAGCAATATTAAGACAACCCAGGTAAGTGTGATATTAACTCTGCATGCCCGTGTACGATGATCGCTACTAATTTCTCTTGCAGCATTCTTCACCACTCGTCGCTTCCAAACTGAATCCTGACCAGTCCGCCAGTTCAGGCATCGCTGAGGTCAGTTCGAGCAGTCTTATCTCTCTTCTTCGATAACGCACTAAGACATACCATCAGGCGGAATTACCACCTGACACGATGCTTGTGGCAGAAACGCTCGCAGATGCCCAAACAGGTGTTGCAGGCATCAGCTCTATCGGAGGAATTGTTCAAAATACCGCTTCAGCAATCGGCGACCTACAGTCCAATTCCGATACGATCAACCAGTTCTCCGCGATTCTTAGTACCCTGAAGACCTTTCAACGCCATTGCTGAACAGGTTGCAAATGTGCTCCCGCTTATTTATACTTAGTACGTCACTGACATTCATGCATAGCTCCATCCCTATGCAAAGGTGGCATTGGGTATCTTGACTCAAGCATCTAAGGTGCGTTTTTTTATGCTCCTCCTACTGCGAGTTAATAGGGATGTCTTGGTGACAGATCATTCTCGATCAGGCAAACCTGGATGTTGCCATATCCGATCTGCTCTCTAAAGTCTCCGATGTCTATGTCTTAGTGATAGAAAAGAAGACACTGGCCAACATTTCGTCCATGATTAAGATATACACAAAGATAGCGCAGCAGACATTGAAGTGCGCGGAATTCATCGTCCATTACTCGGAGACAAAGAATTTCTGTGAGTCGATAATACCGCGTCGTTGCCTGACATTCAATCCCCTTTCTCCTCAGGGAAACGACTTGGCAAGAACATTTTTAGGGGCACGGACGCCGAGGTTCGCAATTACAGCGATGCTCTTGATAATCTCATGCGACAATTCCGAGATCAAGTGATTGGTGATGCCGCAATCATCCTGGCGGATTTAGGTGAGGATTGACCTCGAACTCACCCGTCAAACCTCTCTGACTTTCTACGATCCGGGGCCTAGCCGTAGATCGGGATCTCAGGGACATAGAGTACGCAGTTAGTGCCGGACTGAATACCTCCAAGTGTTGTCTGCCAGATACTCGCGGCGAGCTTTTGACGGAGATCAAGTCTTGGATTGGCAGTACTGGGAAGGACATGCCCCGTGTCTTATGGCTGTCTGGCACGGCAGGGAAAGGAAAATCAGCCATCGCCCATACAATAGCCAACTGGTCTAAAGAGCTCGGGGGGCTGGGAGCTTGCTTCTGCTTCGACCGTACACGGGCAGCGGATCGACGCCATGAGAAGATATTCACCACAATTGCACGTGACTTGGCCGACTGCAATTTTATCATGCGGAAAGCATTGGCGCATGCGCTTCACGATCACCATGAGCTGAAGTACGCTGCAGACGTCACAAGACAATGGCAGGAGTTGGTCTTAGGACCGATACAAATGGCCTGGAATAAACAAGACGTCGCTGCACCCGTCCTCATTGTCATCGATGCATTAGACGAGAGTGGTGATGCAATCTCTCGGGAACAGATTCTTCGCCTCCTTGCTGGAAAGTCACGAACTTCTTCCTCGCAGCTAACCGACCTTCCACCAAACTTCCGTATTCTCATCACTTCCCGTCCACTTGAGGACATTCAGGATATCCTAGGCTCCACGCTGAATGTTCGTCATATTTCCATAGATGCTATTCCGATTGCGTCCACAGAACATGACATTCACCTTTATATCTCTGATAAGCTAGCCGGCCCACGTCATGTATTTGACGATGGACACTTCAAGATGCTTGCTGAAAAGTCTGACGGCCTGTTTGAATGGGCTCGTCTGGCCTGCGTATATATCAAGGGTACGAACAAAGTAGGCGTGGATCCGATCGGCCGTTTTGAAGCAGTACTCGCCAGAACATCTAGCTCTCAAACTGGAACACACCTGTTGGATGATATGTATAGACTCATATTGACAGACCTCATACCAGAGGACAAGGGAGCAATCGCAATGTTTCGTTCTGTAATGGCGCAAATTGTTGCATCGTTTGAACCGCTTCCCATGACTGCGTTGACCGCAATACGACTACATTTTCCACGTGGAGAAGACCGCTACACAGTGGACCGGGTGATTAGGCCAATGGGCTCGCTTTTGACGGGGACTGTGGATCTTCAGACTCTGATTCGTCCCCTCCACGCATCTTTCTACGACTTTCTCACAGACGAATCACGCAGTCATAATCTCTTCGTTGGTACATCAGTGATACAAAGAGATCTTGCCTTTGCCTCGCTTCGGGTCATGGACTCAAATCGCGGGCTTCGTTTCAACATCTGCTCCTTGGAGAATTCGTACTTGCCCAACTCTTCCGTCCCCGATTTGGAGAAACGAGTCAATGAATCCATTTCGGCTGAGCTATCATACTCATGTCGATTTTGGGGGACTCATGTCGGCTCTATATCCTTCGAATCATCGCTCGCTAAGGAAGTTGAAACTTTCTTCGATGGAGAGCGTCTCCTTTGGTGGTTGGAAGCACTGGCTCTGATGAAAAGCCTCGGTGGCTCGGTAGTGACCCTCTCATCCATTGCAAAATAGTTTTCGGTGCGTAGCTCAGGCTCATTCCTCTTTAAACAAATTCTTACGAGTGGTGGGGTGGTCGTAGGGTCATGCCGAGTTCACGCATGTCAGTCAGGCTACCAGGGATACCCTGCGTTTCGTCCGAACTTTCGCAAAGACTATCTTATGCAGCACTCCCCATTTATACTTGTCCGCTCTGCCGTTCGCTCCGAGGCAGTCGAGAATGTTTTGCAAATTCGCATCGAATTTTCCTCGCACCCCCCGCATTGCTTCTGGCCATGTTGAGAATTGGCCTCAGATAGAAAAGATACTCTACGCAAATGGCCTAGTTTTCTCGGTTGCACTATCGCCAGACGGAAAACGCGTCGCGTGTGGTTTAAATTACGAGACGATCCAGGTGTGGGATATCGATACTGGGGAGGCATTGTGTGCCCCTCTTGAAGGCCACGCTGACTGGGTTACGTCTGTCGCATTCTCACCGGATGGACATCGCATCGTTTCAGGTTCATTTGACAAAACAGTCCGGGTGTGGGACGCGAAGACTGGCGAAGCATTAGGATCTCCTCTCTGCCACGATGACCGTGTTTGGTCTGTTGCAATATCACCGGATGGTAAACGCATCGTGTCTGGTTCGACCGACAAGACAATTCGGGTGTGGAGCATGGAGACTGGCGAGGCATTTCGTGCCCCACTCCAAGGCCACACGGATACAGTTCATTCTGTCACAATCTCACCGGATGGGAAACGTATTGTGTCTGGGTCATATGACAACACGATTTGGATGTGGGATATGGAGACTGGCGAGGCATTGGGCACCCCTCTTCAGGGCCACATCAAGACTGTTTACTCTGTCGCAATCTCGCCTGATGGCAAACGCATCGTGTCTGGGTCAGAAGATGAGACGGTTCGGGTGTGGGATTTGGAGACTGGCGAGGCATTGGGTGCCCCTCTCAGAGGCCACACTGACTCTGTTACGTCGGTCGCAATCTTGTCAGATGGAGATCGTATCGTGACTAGTTCGGGTGACAAGACGATCCGAGTGTGGAATGCAAAGAATGGCGAGGCAGTAGGATCTCCACTCCAAGGCCACACTAGCTATATTCAATCTGTTGCAATCTCCCTGGATGGAAGTTGCATAGCCTCTGGTTCATGGGACACGACAATTCGAGTGTGGGATGCCGACACCATTATGAGCAAGGCATCGGTTGCCGCCCTCGAATGCCACACTGGCTGGGTTAACTCGGTTGCAATCTCGCCGGATGGATGTTCCATCGTATCTGGCTCGAATGACGGGACAGTTCGGATATGGGATATATGGACTGGCGAGGCATTGGTTGCCCCTCTCCGAGGGCACACTGGATCTGTTCGGTCAGTCGCAATCTCGCCGGATGGGAAGCGCATTGTGTCTGGTTCAGCTGACAAGAGCATCCGCATGTGGAATGCCAAAACCGGAAAAGCATCGGGTGTTCTCCAAGGTCACACTAATTATGTTCGGTCTGTTGCAGTCTCGCCGGACAGAAATCATATCGTATCTGGTTCAAATGACAAGACAGTCCGGGTGTGGAATATTGAAACTGGCGAGGCATATTCTCTCAGTCACTCTGGCTGGGTTCTGTCTGTCGCAATCTCATCTGATGGAAATCGCATAGTGTCTGGTTTGGATGACAGGACAATTCAGGTGTGGGACGTGGGCACCGGCAAGGCATTCAGTGCCCCTCTCAAAGGCCACACTGATAGAGTCCTCTCTGTTGCAATCTCGCCGGATGCATGTCACATTGTAACTGGCTCGGTGGACAAGACTATACGTGTGTGGGATATGGGGACCGGCCAGTCATTAGGTGCCCTGCTCCAAGGCCACACTTCTGATGTTAACACTGTTGTGATCTCATCAGACGGTAATCGCATCGCGTCTGGCTCAGACGACCGGACCGTCCAGGTTTGGGACACGAAAAGCAGCGAGGCAGTGGGTCCCCCTTTTCGAGGGCACACCAGATCCGTTTCGTCTGTCGCAATCTCGCCTGATGGTAGACGCATCGTGTCTGGGTCAAGAGACAAGACCATCCGGGTGTGGGATGTAGAATTCCTGAACCGGCACCAATCATTCGAAGCACCTGCAATATGTTTTTCATCCGACCCGACCCATGCCCTTCATTCCCCCTCCTCCTTTCTCCGAGATTCTAAATACTCAGCCCCATCCCACACGGACAAAGAGGGATGGGTTGTAGGTCCTGACAGACGGCTGCTCCTCTGGGTCCCACTCGCTTTTTACCCGGGCGCAATGCATTGTATGTATGCCCCAGGCAACACGCTGGTGATTCCTAGCAATACCCCACAGCTGGACTTGAGTCGTGTCGCACACGGCACATCATGGTACGAGTGTCGCGACCAGTAGGTAGTATCTGTCAGATGGACTTTGGGCATGTACCTATGTTGATTGACTGAAGATCTGTGCGCATTCTACAGATTTCATATGATCCTTGTTTGCACTCCATTTGTTACGTTCTGCTACTCAATGCGCTCCCTCTCGCAAGTTTCATTCGCTACGTTTACATACATGCTGTCCTCCTGTCGCTACTAGATTCTCTAGAATTACTTCCCAGTTTACTTCCCGCAGGACGAAGTGCGCAAGTCAGAACTAGAACCATCAGTTGACAAAGGTCACTTGGCGTCATCCAGCACCATCCTCTCTTTGTCAGACTGCATCGCCTCCCGATCTAAACAGATATCTCGTCGTAATTACCTACTTCAACCCTCGAAGTCGTGCCCACCGGCATGCATAGTGTGGCGCTATACAGCCACGCGACCGATGTTACGAATACTGATCACAGGCAGTTCATGTGTAAGCAGCTGTGCGTCCGTGATCAGCCTTTCCTAAGGATATCAAGGAGTACCTTACGATGCACATTTACGGGAGGAAGGGTGGAAGGATCGGTGGGTGATCGAAGGAGGGCAGGCGAAGAGGAGGCCGCGTATGCAAGTTGAGTGATGGTTTGGGCATCGACTAGGGCTGAGAGGTTCATTCCTGTAATGTCATATGTTAGACAAGGTATAGAGCTGCGAGATAATACGAATCGCCATCGCACATAACGTTTGAATACCTTCATGATGCTTTGCGGTGCCTGATGCAAATGGATTTGTGTCTGTAAAGGTTAGCGAGTTAGCAACACGCGATTATGTTGGCTTGATAAACTGAGGGAGCACAGAGGGATAGCAGAGTGGAAGGCATATTCGATTGATGCGTAGATCGCATATAGATGGTGTAAAAGTTCGGAGGGGAAAGGAGCGACGCGTCATCGTCCCTATGCAATGCGAACTATAACAATTACTGGAAGTGCATCGTCAGTCTCTGTGCATTTCGACTGGGAGCAATAATGAGAGGCTGCATACATAGGTAGGTTATGCTGCTGCACAACAGCACAGCGAGAATGCAAATTATATGGAAGAGTCAGTGAAATGAGGTTCTGCTGGCAGTTGGTAAGTAACGAGCGAGCGAGTCAGAGAGAACTTGCCTTATCGCAACGTTTGGAGGCTTGTCTAGTCACTGGGAATGAAGAGTCCTTGTTGGAAGATGAAGCTAGAAGGACGGTATATGAATCAATCGGTTAAAACACCTACATGAAGTGGTCGCATTAAGAACGCAAACAGCACCTGATGGTACCACATGACCTGGGATGGTTTCGGTTGTGAGTGGGGAGTCAGGACCTCAACACTCGCTTAGAACTACAACATGTCTTTACGTCTTGCAAATGAATGATATATTCAGTTTAACAGGTCAGGGGCAGAACTCGATCAAATGCGTTCTGAACACATACAAAATGCCCAAGTCCCATCATGCTAGGTCGGGGATCGTCGATACTCATCGCCACCAGTAGGGGGTTGATAGATAGTGAACAACAGTCTTGCAGAATTTCGTGTAGATTTTGCAAAGATCGTGTATTTGAGCTTGAATTACAAGGGATAAGACAAAAGTCAGTCGATTGAACGTTGGATCTTGGCGGGTTGAAAATATCATTTGCCAGGAGCGTATAGTACATGCGAGATGTCGATGATTCGTGACATCGAGAAGTTTCGCAACATGGTGGTATTTAGGCTAAGAGTTGACGACACAACTCATCAGTTTGCGGAGCCGGAAGCACATGTACGAAGTCGCCTGCAGGGAAAATAGGTTGCCTGGCTCATGTGGGTTCTGTATGACGAGAAGCAGATCGAAACGACAGGTGCATAAGCAGCCTCCGAGGTCATATTGAGCCGGAGGGTCACCAAGACTCGTCAGTAAAGTCGGGTTTCATTGGTGGGGCCAACGTTCCATAACTCGAGTCGAAGCCTCATGGACGCCGAAAGTTTGAACACGCACATCGAGACTGAATTGGGGGTCGTTATTCTTGGGGACAAACTTTTCAATGTGAAAAGTCTGTGATACTTACGTGCGCAGGCCTTCCAAGATACAACGTAGAGGTACATATTTTGCATAGAGCTTGCTGCAAAACAACTGTTTTATTTTTTTTGTTTATTAATAATTATGGGGCCTTGGGATTTTGCCGCATCGTACCGCATCCTGCCGCATCCTACTTAATAGTGTCTTATATCCCTGTATAATATGTCTATGTCGTCCATAAAGGCCATGAATATGATTATTGACGCAAAAATATCATAGTGTATGTTTTTGAGTTAGAATTACACTGATACAACAGTGATAGTATACTTGATGGGTGCGGCAGTGATGCGGTAGTGATGCGGCAGTGGCTGTGCACCGCACCCACACCAACGCACCCATCTTATGCAGTACACTTGCAGCACCTCACGCGAAACTTGGTGCAACTACTAAACAACTCCTCACACAGTTCAACGCCTCAATTCCTATTGTTCAAGATATGTCTTCATTGGTGACATGCCTTGACAACTTCACTACAGCACATCTTTGGGCCTCAAACATGATTCTGTGCCCCCGTGAGAACAGATATTAGGGTCTAAGGTATGTATGTGATGGGTATATGGCCTAGTGATGCCGGAGTCCGGTTCGGAACTTCGGTTCGAACGCGAATCCTTCCGAACCAGACTGTCCGTTCGGTCCGAGGTTCAGCCTACGGTAAGAACCGAACCTATTATTAGGTTCAGCGTTCGGCTGATGCCTCAGATTTGTGAACCCATCTGGACCCGTTCAAACACGTTCAAACGGTTCTTTCCTTCTGTCTATGATCCGCTTGAGGTCCTCAGCTTATTGCTATCCATCTATCCTAATATTTTTTCTGATCACCTGGCAACAAACTCATATGGCCATTGGCAGTTCTGGGAGCATTGATCTCCAGAACGGCTCTTACTTCATGACCAAAAGACTGAATGCATTTCTGTTAGTGACGTCTGACTTCCTCTGTGATCTATTCAACATTTTGGTAAGCCCTATGTTAATTGTTATTAGGATTATAATTTAATCTATGTTCAGAACATATCTTTGGGATGCTCGTTCAGGTACTTGCTTTTGCTTCAACATCAATCAACTGCTGCAGTCATTGCATGGCAACAATATGTTCAAGGTGCGTCGCATTTTTCTAATCTCTAACCACAAATTTTGGTATAAATGAGCTACTACAGGTACAATATTCACCCTTCTGGCTGCGAGAATGTCTTGCGCACTTGGATCCAATGGCCAACTCAAAGACGCTAGCGCCATCGATTGGTACAATGATCCCGACGATGACACCCCCCAAGGACAGCCCGCACCCAAGCGAGTGCAACGTGGGTCCCACGATGACGATGACGACGAACCCCCTGCACTAGAAGATTGCTCAGATGATGAAGAAGAGGCCAAAGAAGCTTACGAGCGGACCAAGGTATTTGGAGACAAGGATCATGAGGATCGCAAGCATAAGAAGAAAGAGGAGTGCAGTGGGGATTTGAAGGTAGTATTTACTCAGGAGAAGGGACACATCAATCCGCACACCCAAGAACCCGAAGACGGCTGGTGGTGCGAGATCTGCAGGTACATTTTTACTTTTACTTTGAATGTCACACGCATAACTAATGTCAATTTAAGAGCCAATGATGTACCCACCAATCACTGCTTTTTCAAAGGCAGTGTTTCGACTCGCCGCACCCATATCGCTCGAAACGCGAAGTGTCACTTTCCAATATACCGCAACTGCTGCAACGAACGAGGTATCAAGATGCATGATCGGGCGATACCTCCTAACTGCAAAGCAACTGACGAAGCGCAGCAAACATTAGATGCCTCCCTTATGGCTCTCACCAGGAGCTCGACGAGTATTTTGCTGCCCCATTAGAAGATGTTGAGAATATAGTGGCGTGGTGGGGCGTGAGTTTTTTCGCATTGTGTTTCCTTGCAAGTTGACTTAAAATGCCTTTAGCACCATTCCATTCAATATCCCACCATCTCTCGCATTGCAAAGGATTACCTCGCTATTCAAGGCTCTGCCGTCGCATCTGAACGAGCGTTTTCGAGTGGCGGCATCACTGGGACCACGCGCCGTAATCGGTTGTTGCCAACAACATTTGAGGCCCTACAGCTGTTGAAAAGTGGGTACCGTCAAGGCCATATTTCCGCAACGGTTCAAGCTGAGTTTGCTGCTGCTCACGAACACTCTGCCATGGACGAAATTTAGCTACTCATTTACTGTTCATGTATTTCTTGCAATTTTTGTCAATTTATATGTAGCGTTCGAGCGTTCGAACGCGTTCTGAACTCGAACCGAACACTTGTGAACGCGTTCATCAGCGTCCGGTCCAGTGTTCGTCCTCCTTGCCTGAACGCGACCGATGGTCCAGTTCGGCATTCGCATTTAGAGGCCTAAGAACCAAACCGAACCGGACTTCGGCACCATTAATATGGCCTTTAGATAAGACTCATTACTTTCACAGTACACAAGTTCTATGGACTACTGTCAACTTAAGACACCTTATGTGCCTTCCTTGGTCGTGGCCGCGGTTTCGGCTTTTGGGTCTGTCTCTCGTTTTTAAGAATGACTTCGGGCTCACTTCCTTCACTAAAGTTTGGCCCACACTATTGTGTAAAGTGTTTCAGAGCAATCCATGCTACAATATGACAACAACTCATGTCCACTTCTCCTTCAAATTCGGGTGCATATGGATCTCGATCACCATGATTCCAGTACTCAGGAGGCCCTCGTATGGATTCCATCGGTCTTGGTGAGCATCGGCATCTTTTACCCATTGTTCATTCCCTGCAGCGCCTGCAGCCAATGAGAGCTCAAACATTCGTTGTTCTAGTATACCAAGGCACTCCAAGTCGATGTCTATATCCATCAAGGACGGATCACAACTTAGTTGGAGGTCAAGCCAGGTATCACACCAGTATCATGCCAACAACTTGAACATCATTCATGCAAAAATATGTTAGCATCTGCAAAGAAAGAACATTGTTATTAGTGGCTGTGCGAAAGAGTATGGTGCGTGCCGCATTGTGTTACAAGAACATCTAGACGCTTGGGCCCCTACTATTTTTCTCCTAATCCTCCTCGTATCAGCCCTCGCATCATACCCTTACCCCGACCTCACCCTTGTCATCCTCGTCATCCTCGCATTCCCTTTCGCCCTCTACCTATCGCTTCAGCAAAGCCAGTACATCTGGCCCGATCCTTTCGCTGACGAAGCATACCCATGCTCCGTTTCACCACCTGACTGATCCTGTGGACAGTCTAGTTGCCGTTACCATCCAGACGGTAACCTATGATCTGATGCACGATGCATCCCCTTTACCCTTTTCCCTTTATGATCTCTGACTCAGTGCGCAGTCGCACATGCAACTTATACTTAGATCCGCAGCTGCACGATCGTGCCCCTGCGCGTTTCACTTCTTATTCCGATCTTTGACTCACTTTCTTATCTAGCACGTTCTACCTAGACCGAACGTGCCTTCCTGTTATGGTCTTACCCTTTACCGATTGCCTCTCCCGGTAGTACGAGTTATCATCCACTAATACGCCCCCTGTCCTCTATATAAACTCGCTACCATGTACTATATTCCCTAACTTGAATCTACTTGGTTCTTGACCTCCTACTCTCACCAGAGTGATCCTTCTGCCTCGCCAGCAGTCTATATTCTATCTTCTTATCTGCTCTTCGCGGATAAGCCTATAGTCTCGACCTTTACTCATCGACTTCGTCGACGAGCAAAGCCCCTGTTAACTAGTCGGACTTCTGTCCTTCTAATTAATGACGATCCTTACGATTAACCTTCGGGTGTCGTAAGCCTAGGCCGATATAGCTTATCGTCTCGCACCCGCGTGACATAAGCTACCCGATTTGGACATAGGCGTTAAATCGTACTTGCCGAAGACCCGCCAAGTACGACCCCTAACCTTGGGCTAGCCCAAGGACGTCCACAGACCATTGACAACACAAGCTCTGTTTGAGCGTCGCCAACAGATACCATCCAAGTCGTAACACATTGTGTCTCATGCAATGAGTACTACGTGCCAGTAGTAGCCAGAGGGCGCATAAGCGAGACAGGCCGTTGCAAGGAGGGTGATCTAGTGACAGTCTGAATGTCAATGTCTCATGCAGTACATACAGTAATGATATCAAGACTGACCGTCAAGAAGCCACCACACCCACTACCGCATCCGTGCCGCAGCATAGTACTCAACTTGTTCTCAGGATTCAGACTCTCAAAGGCATGACCGTGAGGCGCATAATTGATGAGTTTGACGGTAAACCAATTATATTGTGCACGTCAACAGTGATTATCGAAACTAAAAGTGAAATGTGTTGATTTAGTGCGGGTGCGGTAGTAATGATGCGTTAGTGGTGCGGCAAGTTGCGGCAGGGTGCGGCAAAATACCTGAGCCCATAATTATGTATAGGATTATCAAATTATTTAAATTCTGTTGGAGTCTCTAGCTCTCCTTCTAACATGACTCCTCGTGTGATTCAAGCCCAAGGTCGTCAGCGACAGCAGATCATCGCAACTGTCGCTGTCCTGATTACCTGTCTTCAGTTCCAACTCGTCATTATGACATTATCTGAGGAGGAACAAAGCACCGATGCCGTCATGAACCTGCAAAATTCCATCGTCCGCCTGACGGACAGGCTTCAGGCATCAATTTCCAACACGGCAGAAGACACTCGGGTGGCGGATGAAAGGTTACAGGCCTTGACCTCCATGCAGGATGAGGAGGACCTTTCGCCAGCTGAAAAAATCACTCTTATAGATGTGTTCTTAAGGAGTCCAGCGGTATGCACCGCCTACTTGTGTGCCAGGGTTGATATTCGTCTCCCCTATTTGCGATCTGTTATTGTTCAGGCTGGCAGGGGGGATTTTGACGCGCTTTAAATCATCGTTCATTGTATTCTCGCATCGTTCGTTGTTCTTGTCTCAAATCCTGTCATCTCGTTTGTTTTCTGGCTTGTTCTAGCATCATGTTACATAGTCGTTATTCAGGCTCTTCGTTTATCTTTAATCGTCGCATTCTTAAGCACAACCTTGCTCGGTGCATTGCAATATTTGTTGGACCAACCACATGTCCCATTCTATTCTTTGTAACTGACCCGAGACCCTATTGAGTCAAAGCAATATTCCGATTTTCATTTACGAAAAATCAAGGGACAAAAGTGAAATAAGCAACCAGGTAGGACATACATGATATAATAGTCAACCATGCTGCGTGACTTTTTGCTATTGGAAAGATTGTTCTTGCAAACAGCTGGCCACACATCGAGTCGATCGACAGTGAACTTGAAGAGGAAAACTGGTCATTTCATTGACTACTCTCCAGTCTTCCTACGGCAAGCCAACAGCTGGTTGGAAATACGAATGGTCAGTGGCTCCATACCTGCCGATGAACTTTGCTGGCAATATGCTGGCATCATATATGTGCCATCTAGTAAATCCACGCAACTGTGATTCAAGAGCAAAATATAAAAGCCAGCCATATTCCTACTATCGCCTTCAAAATTACCTGATTCACAAGTCACAAGGGATGCGTTTCGCCTCTCCAATGGTCTTCGCCGTCATTACTGCCCTAGCATCATCAATCTCTGCAACCAGTGACATGGCTGACACTTTTTGTCTCCGTATGTGCTACAGGAGCGAGCAATGCGTTAATCCAGAATGCGAATATCATACATGCGTGCGTATTAGCATTTTCCCGTAATTAAGAACATGACTTATTTACTACATACTATATGGCAGATGTTTTTCGTATGCATGGTGAGTCGTGTTTTGCTCTCACATCGGTGCAGTATGGCCGTTGACGCTGATGCGTGAGTTACTAGGGTTAGTTAGAGTTTATTTAGTTAGTTAGAGGGGGTGATCTGTAGCGTTTATCGACGCACATCAGGAAACAATCGGTTTACCTACAGTTCTTTGTATATTAATGGAATTAGCGTGAACATTTGGGGAAATATACTATCACTAGCCTGGAAACTACCCGAGGATTGAAGTCAGAAGTAAATATGTATGTGCGCTTTTCGATACTAGTGCCACGCGACGCTTTCCCTCAATAGTAGTATAGGCTCCTAATGCCATCAATAAGTTAGAGTCGAATATCTTTTAAATACGCTCGCACTTGCACATAGCGTCTCGTCTGACATTCGACTGGTGATATTGTCGACCTTGTTGTCGGCAAGATAGATCATAGAGTTGGAATAAGGTACATATAGACGACGTGTTGTTGTGTCCGGCGTTGAGTGTTGGCACCTCGCGGAGAGACCTGGACAAACATTCGTATGTGACCATAACGCTCTCTATAAATCATATACATATACATATACATAACACGCGACACGGAATACGTATACAGGTGAACCAGCACCAAAACGCTCTTCACAAACTAACCTCCGTCCTCACAAATCACCGACGACCACCCTGCCGAGACCAATCGGTTCCAATTTCTGGAACGATGCCTACTTCACTCGCATCGACGATGCGGTGGTAACGGCCACCAGCGCGTACATCGAGCGGACGGCCTTGGGTCAATGCCGTATGGATGCACTGTTGAAGTGTCATCTGGGTACGCTGCGGCTCGTCCATGTCAAAATGTATGGGACGCATGTCTTCTGGGCAACGTTCGCTGCAAACAGGCGTTAAGGGATAACGATTGATCATCCCACGGAGTACGGCAGGGTCCCGCTCGTGTAAAATCTCCTCGTATTTAGAGTAAGCCCAGGAGGTCTGGGGGACAGCGACATGAGATGGAACTTCACGAATGTTTACGCGTGAGCTGTGTGGGAGGCGCGAGAGTGCTGGATGAAGGGAATGGGGGTTGGGAACAGGGGGAACAGGAGCGGAGGGATGAGGGATGTTCGAGCGACCAGCGGTGGACTTGGCGCGAATACGTTCTTCCTGTCTGACACTGCAAGTATGGCCGTCAGGGATCTGCAGTACATCTGCTGAAGCTCGATTAACATACCTCTGGTTTCTGTGAGAGATGGGCGGGTAGGCTTGTCGACTACCTGCATCAAAATTATGGATAGACACTTGGCGCCTGAGATTCTTTGAGTTTAAAGAAAGCGCTCTGAAACCGCTGCGAGGGAGGCCCTCAGTTTGTTCCGGGGAATGGGGAAACTTGGGCAGCAAGTCCGTGCGTGGGTCAGAATTTGCGTGAGTTGGCCCATGGTAGTAGGTGTGTTGCGACAGTTTGCCGTGATAGACCTCGAACATCCCTGGAGCTTGCTCGACGTACACGATGTCGGACTTCTTAAGAGGAGTCTTGCCACGGTATGCGCGTTTGGAAGAATCGTCACGAAGAGGCTCGCACTTCCTCTTTTCTGAAGAAAGTCCGTATGGCATCGATCTAGAATGCTTAAGCGACGCATTCTGGTCGTCGTTAGACCTGAGGGGTATTGATTAGTACGATGACAACGAGTAGAACGCAGAAACGGTCGACTCACTTTTGGAAAATCTTCTTGAACGAATTCATGATTTATGTTTGGAAATAAGCAATGTACAGTTGCAAAGAATATGAGGAGGTAGGTCTGACGATGCAGGGAGTCTGCATTTCAGTATTTAAAGGTTCGAGTGCTGTGGATTCACTATGATTGCACATCCACAACCACAAAGCAATATCTGAAAACGAATCAAATGTGGATGCTCTGGCGATTGTTCTGATTACCCACCTGGAATAATAATGTTATTGATGTCGCCCCGCTTGCACCACAAAGGTGGAATATGCAACAACCAACCAACTGTGTGGAACAGTTGCTACAAGCCGGCCCAACGGATGCATCGCGTGTTCTGCTGGTTCATACCTCGAGCTCATAGTTTGCGCTCAATGAACGTGTATTAGAATTCCCAGCAATAACGTATAGCACGCCGGCTCGGATGCATGGGACACGAGGATGGGACACGACATGTACAGAGACGCTGAAAAAAAAACAGCTATTTTTCTCTTTTAACAGTTTCACTTGACAAGACCACTCAGCGTACCTTTTAAAGCGCAGTGCACCCAAATCGGCTATATTTTAATCCAAGTTAATCAACATTAATAAACATGCATGCCATGAGCGCGTTCGGGCTGACATCTCAAGTAATCTGAAGGTAATACAAATAGTCAATTGAGCAAGTATAGATATTAATTTCAACGGAATTACACACGTGACCGGTATGACCTTTGATATGCCCCGAAAATAAACTCAGGACAGATCATCACACTGAATGAGGCAAACATTGTAGAAGTGTTGAAATACTCTAGCTCCAATTTGAATGCGCGGATTGCCTGCTCCGAGGTACGAATACCTGTTTCATGGTCAATTCTGGAATTCAAATCTAACCGTGCCATTCTGTAAGGCCGGTTTGAGTTCGGAAGGGAATGGTGAACAAAAGTGCGAGGGATACGTGTTTCGTGTAGACACAGTGAGAGCAAGGCGACACAAGGAAAGAATAATGGTTAGAGAGGCGTTTCTGAGGTTTGTGAGTGAGTTGTGAGCGGAAAAAGACTGGTAAAATTCGCTATTAGTTGAAAGTGTACATGGGCAGTATTTAAGCACAAAACCGTAAGGGTCCACGTGTATGTATAGTTCGTACAATTAGGTGAAAAAATGGAGGCAGAAGGGAGTGGTGTTGATCCTGAGGTATAGGTAGTCCAAGCAAGAGAGAGTACGAGAGAACTGAATGAGTGGCGGTATAGACGAGTCCGGTTTGAATAGAGTGACGAGAATTTTGTAGCGGTTTTGACAGGGTTTGATACGGCAGAGTGAAAAGGTAACAAAAGAAGGGTTTGAGGGTCGATATCGGCGAAGTGAGAGTGTAACGGAGGCGAAAGGACTGTGCTCGTCATTGATGACAGTGAGATAATGAAGGTAAGAAGAAAAGGAGAATGTGTCCACATGACTCGGATGCGAAGCATGATGCTTCTTCGCATCAATGAGTCACGTGGATGTTAGGTGGTAAGTCCGTTGTTATTTTTGAAGTCTTGGTCGGGGTGTAGAAGACATAGTATCCTTACAATTCGTACACATGTACAACATCATGCACATGAATAGCCCTGAGAGGAGCTATGGTAGCAACCCAGAGTTCCGGCAATGCAGAAGGACATGGACCACAATTGTTTTCACTTTGGAAAGAAATCGGAAGCTTTAGCAATAGCAACACGTCAGTCTGCAACACAGCATGCATGAAATAGTTGGAGGATAACACATTCGAATGGCATCGACAATTCTTGGTCCACTTTGAAAATATTTCGCCATGGGGCAGGGAACCAACTTGAGCTTTGCCAGCTTGCCTTGCCTTCCGATGCCAACAGAACTAGAAATCTCATATGTATTGTCAGCTTCATAACCATGGTCAGAAAAAGACCTGAAAGAAAGTGTACTTCGTTGTTGGTCCTGGGATCAAGGATGGGATGTCGGAACTTTTTTTACAGCATTATAATCCATTATGATGGCCTAACGACACGGGCCCATTATAATACATCACGATCCAACAGTCAGCATTTTAATGCTCATCAAAATGATGATATAATGGGCATATTAATAGACATTTTAACGTAGTCTGAGTGTGCATTTCAATGGTATCCACTGAGTATTAATGAGCATTTTTACAAAGTCTGATTGCACATTTTAATGGTACCCACTGAGTATTAATGCACATTTTAACGAAGTTTAAATGCACATTTCCAGGTCACCAACCAAGTCTTAATGCTATAATGATCATTCTGATAAAGGTGATGATGAACATATCAATTGTCAGATCAAGTTGATATGAATACTAATATACATTGTGGTACGCATAATGAAAAAAGAAATAATGTCCCTGGTCCCATCCTTCTTGCCTTCGTCTGTTGCTGACGTGGCAGACCAATGGCAGCAGAAGGTATCGAAGCAGTGGAAGGTGTCGAAGCAGCAGTGGAAAGTGGCGCTCTACATGATGATAGGGTGCTCTGGGTTGTTGCGTAGTGTGAGTACTGGCGGGTCAAGATGAGCTAGCAGCTTTCTTCTGTCTAGTGCGATAATTTCCCTGTGTGACAAGGAGTCAGCGATAAAGAACTACAAAAGAGAAAAACACACAGGCACTGTGCATAGGATCTTGACTTCTTGCTACTGGATGTTGGATCCATCTCATCTGTGTAGTAGTTCAGAGACGAAAAGAGAGGTTGGGCAACCTAGAGAAATAGTTCATGGAATGTTGTCTGAATTAGCGAAACCTTCCATGAACCGAAGAGTCCATGTGGTCTCACCTGGAGGTAGCATCCCAGAAGAAATGGTGCCAGCAATTACTAGAACAATGTTTAAAACAAAGCCCAGGTTGAAATTAGTTGGCGGTGATTACCATCGCCATTTCTGACAATGAAATGAGCATAATAATAAGGAGCGAGATAGAAGAACGAGTGTGAAGAGTAGTATGTCCACAGAATGATATCGACCAGACCTTTGAAGCAGCAACGAAATGGTTCATGGGATGTTATCAGCTGTGTCACCTGGAGGAACGGTCCACAGAATGTTATCGACCAGACCTTCAAGGCAGTGACCTAGAGAAATGGTTCATGGAATGTTATGAGAACAAGGAGCTGTGATGGAAGAACAAGTTTAAAGAGTACTGTATTATATAAGCACAGACCGATCAAACAAGTGTGTCTTGACACTAGGCAAATGATGACATTCGAGCACGGATAATAACTATGAAGGCTAAGTAGTTGCAGTGTGACATGAGGAGCGATGAATAGTTGTGGAATCATTGACCATCAATGACTTTTTCTTCCTGCCCCTGGACGCTTTTGCTCGAGATTCGGGAATACCAAGCCCTGCACCACTGGCAGTAGTAGCTGCCAATACATCCTCACCCCTCAGGATCTCCCAAAATCTCTGCTTGCAGTGCCATAAAAGTGGGGAGTTGTGGGGTCAAAATGGAAGTGTGCGGGGCATCGGGATAATCTCGAATGTCCGAGGTCACAGTGGGCCTGTCAGGTGCTGCCACTGCGGCACTTACACTAGGACTCGGAGTCGAGGGTGTAATGGTTACAGCTGTGGCTGCAGTGGAATGATGTGTGTCTTTGGTAGCTGGCAAGTTAACATATTCCAATTCTTCATCGCTCTGGTTCAAGTCTGAATCATCTGAATCACTGGCATCCAGCGCAGCCATGATGTGATCGAGTGACTTGGTGATGTGCTCTACAGTGCATGAAGTGTCGTTGGATGGCTGTGTCTTTACTGTACCATCAAATACATATCCATTGATTTTCTCGACGACAGATTTGATGCGCTGATGTGCACACTTAAGGATGAAAATCTTCTTGACAGTCTTAAAGATTGAATGATACGAGATCAAGAAAATAGCACCAACACCATCGCCCGAAAATTCCTGGTCTGGTGATAGGATTAATATGATCTACAGAACAACATGATGGGTATCAGCTCTGAATCGGTGTACATCTAGAGGACTGAAAACCTACTGATGTGACACCAAAAGCAATCAGGCCAGGAGTGCAGCTCGTGAGTTTCCATATCTTGGCATAGGAAGGTGGTCCACTGCGCGCTTTGGGATACAATGACATCTTCCCACATATTGCAACCTTGATAACCTTCAAAACAAAATGAGCATCCAGTCTGTTGTCAACAAGTAAACCTCACCTTCGCGATGACTATCCAGTTTTGGAAGATCTTCTTCTCATTCACAACATGGTCAGGGTAAAGTATCGGCACCTTGAAGATATCATATGCTTGGCCCTTGCCTGCTTCCCATCCAATCAAGTCCGTGACCTGTGGGAGGGAATTACGGTCGTATTTGGAGACAAAAAACTCGTTGGGCATGTTGAAGATGCCACCTGCGACAGAATGCAGGCTGTTGAGAAACGAAGAGCGAGCTTGTTGCATTCCACTTCCAAACTAATCGAAGTTTTAGTTATGTTCATATCAATGGCTTGAGGAAGAAAAGGCTATGCACCTGGTTGAAGAAATGATTTGTTCGCATCCGAGCATGCAACATGTAGTCGATGGATGTGTAAAGTTCAGTGATGAGTGCGGACTTTTCCGTAGACTTCTTTGCATAACAAGCCAGACTTGAGAAGTCAACTGGAGGGTCAGGACAGTCCATTTGGAAAATGACTTTGTCTGGGAGAAACATCTCCGTAATTAACGCATACTTCTTAGCCAAGCCCAAAATAACCTTGTCAACACCACTGGTCTTCAATGAGTCAGGAGTTGTACCAGAGGTTGCAGTTGATTCGGATGCAGATGGTGTTGCAGATGTTGCAGATGTCGATTGCGACACTGATGGTACCCTATTAGACGACGATGCTTGAGGGCGCTTGCATGAACGTTTCAGTTGTTGCTCTCGTTCAGAGACATGTTTCGCTGCTGGAGCTGCCCATGTTGAAGCTGAAGATATTTAATATACTAGTAGATCAATGAGTATGTTGGAATATATGGTATGAACAAAAGGAAGGGTGTACCTCTTGGTAGTGCTCAATAGAAGCACCACTGCTCGGTGGAGCCACAGGACGACGTTGGGTGCCTTCATCTGCCGAGTCTGAGCCTGAATCAAGACTGAAGGATGTTGAATTTGAATCAGAGTCAGACATTGACGGCGGAATGGGAAGAAAGTGTTTGATCAGCTAGATCAAGTCCTGAGAGTGGGCGTTGGGTCAAAGTCATCTCACAATTGATGCCATTTTATGCAGCTGTGAAGTCTGAATCTGAATTGAGTGTCATAAGGCAGCGGCTCTTTTCATCTTTATTAGTACTAACCGAAGCGAAAACAACTCAGAGTGACCTCAATATCATCATACACGTGGTTTGATATCAGTGCTTATTAGCTCATTGAAAGTCATTGAGGCCATGAGGCTGTTATCCAACAAGTAAGTGAGTTTGAGTGGCAATTTAAATGCGGCGAAGACATACATAATCATGGCAGCATTGCGCAGCTTGATGTGTGATAATACACGTTGCAAGTCTACATATTAACACGCAGACGGATCAAGTATTACAATGTGAAGGGTAGATTCAGGTCACTTACGTCTGTAAAACGGTGGATGTTGACAAGCGGTTTCTAAACGATTATCAACCGTAGCACCCCAACAGATACACTCCCGATTATAGTGTGCAACCGAGCACCACCAATCAGCCTTGCTCTTGATGTACCATAGGATAATGTTCTCAATCGCAGTTTGCTTTCCAACAATGCCACACCTCTGAGAGATGCTGGAGAATGGTTTTCGACTTGTTTTGCTTGAAGGACTCGGGCATCATGTCGAGAATGTCGTGCATGACAGCCGCACGAGAGGGGAGCTGAGCGCCAGGATGAATGAAGGGAGTATGAATTTGGTGGATGTGTCGTTGGAGATATGGGAGAGGGGAGCTGAGCGCCAGGATGAATGAAGGGAGTACAGATTTGGCAGATGCGTTGTTGGAGATATGGGAGAAGTATCATACAGGTTATTGAACATCTGTAGAGGGCCGACATCAATAAAAGCTTGTTGCAGATGAAGGATGAGGGGACCAGGACATACCAATGATACTGAGGATGGCCTGCCTCACAATGGTTGAGCTTGGAGGGCCTTGATTAGAAGAAATATGTCATTGTCCACAGTGTGGATGACGAAGTAATCACCAGGTGTTTCAGGATTGCTTGTGAGAGTAACTCCATGAATGATTGACTGGACGGAAATGATTTCAGAGGATAAGCGAGGTTTGGCCTGCACACGCCATAGTCCAAGGTCGTTGTCTCGCCTTCGACGACTACTGGGGATACTGACATCATAAGGATGAATTAGCGCAAGAGGGAAATCAGTGCCGCCAATTGAGCAGCTGAACATATACACTAAGCGAGCGAAAAACGGCTTGTCTGCAGTGTTCACCAAGACACAGTTGTACCTTGGTGATCCATAGAACTTCGGGTTGCACTGAAGTAAGTCTCGGTGCATGCGCCAGTCAACTAGTGATTCATAATGAATGCGCAAAAACTGAAACTCCATTACCTGGTAAAAAAGTATCAGTCTTATCAATTGAATTGAAGGAAATTAGCATACCACGTCCTCTGCATGCAGGTGAATGCGCCTTCCATCTGGTAATGGAATATTATTTAGTGGTAGAAAACCGTTCAGGAAGCTGTTAAGCTTCATCCGAAAGTCGGTGAAGGCCCTATCAGTTCCATGCGAGTGCATGATATCGGAAAAGGAGTAATTGCCTTGCCTCGAACCTAAATGTGCATGGACAGTAGTAGATTCGGGGTTTCCAGCATCAGGCAGAGTTTCATTGGTCTCGGGATCGAGAGTGTCTCCTTGATTATACTTGTCGAGTTCGTCGAGTTCGATGCGCATAGACGTCGAGGTCAGAAGCCATTCATCATAGTGAAGGATCTGCAACAATAAAGCTATCATTAGGCTGAATCCACATGACAATATAGTTAGAAGTGACTCACCTGAGAAGCAACATTCTTGAAATTCGTGCATTGAAGGTAGATTTTTCGAAGAGAGCCGTGCATTTTTTCATTGGGCTTGGTACTGTAGTTGCGGGTCACGCCTTTGGCCAAAATATCATCAAATATGTGCGAGATTAAATGCTTCTTTGGAAAATTCCAATTCTTCATCGTTTCAGGCTGCGATTCAGTGATGTATTTCTAGTAAAATGTCAGACAGTCATCATCTGAACAAATAGCAACTTACATCCATAATTTCCGAGAACTTTTGCAGCGCCAACCTTCCAGCTGTAATCGTCTCTTCCGTGTGGACTTCGAATGAGGCATAGACATCGAACTCAATGTAGTAGCAAATGCAGCGAAGAAGTAAGTGTCCCAGTTTGCAGTGGGACGAAGAAAGAATATCCTGTGCTGCAAAGATAATCATCTAAGTTATTTTAGTACCTAAAATCGTGTATGATGTATAGACAAACCTTCGACAGATCCCCGAGAACAGTACCATCAGTGAAATCCACTGCCATGACAGACGAAAAATGTGTCAGATTAGGCCATCGTGGAAGTGCGTCAAAACTGAGAAGTGAGTCAGCACTAGCATTAATGTATTATAGTCACAATACATACTTTTGCTCGAGTTTGACAGTTGTTACGACTGGGATAGTTCTGCTGTTGCCGGTCAAGATAGACCTGTCGGACGAACAGTTCGTCGGCCTTCCTAATACAAGGAAGGTTTCTGGTGGTTCCTACTGCACGAGCCGCGGCTTCTATGCAGGATCAGCGGCGAGTGGTTTTAGCACTTCTGCCTAGGCGGTGAGTGGTTTTAGCACTTCTACCGCAATCAAGGGTTTCAGGCTAAGACAGTGAGTGACTGTCTTAGAATCAGAGTTCAGGCTACTAAGGGTGGAGACCTTAGTAGATCAGGTTTCAAGGGGAAAACCCAGTAGATTAAGTTAAGGAATACATCTATGGTACATGGGGTTTATATAGGTGAAAGGAGACGGCGTAGCCGCGACAAGAAAAGTAACAGAGATAGGAAAAAGAGTACAACCTATCAAGATAGCAAAGATAGGTGAAACCGCCATGCGGCGCAAGATAGTATCTATGTTACAATCAGAAAGAAGAGAAGTGCGGACAGCCCGCTTGATAAGAGAATAGCTGAGTCTAGATGAGTCTAGAATCGGCGGCATGGTTATGAGAAAAGAAAAATGAAATAGGAGTAAATGTTATTGTAACATTACCCCGGTGTAACCGTTGAAGTCTCTGACTTCAATCCATTCTAGCGTCGTCATAGTAGACGGGATCTGCTTCAGCGTTGTTGTAGTCATCAAGGTCCGTAGAGGAGCTTGGTTGGTTGCGATAATTTTCATCGGCTTGTTCGCATTCTTGTTCATAGAATGCTCTCTGGTCTGCCTCCCAATTGCGGAGGGCTTCATAAAATCCGTCATCGGTATAGACAATCGGAAGTGGGTAGGTCCCTCTAAGGTCTTTGCAATAGACCGAGAGGTGTCCGGGGGCGATGGCGTGGCATACCACGCAGGAGTACTGAGGGCAGTTCTTATG
>NW_024542191.1:0-71179 GCF_016758785.1 Suillus bovinus
GACTTGGTTCAAATGGTTTTTGTTGCACGAGAATAAGAAGTCCAATCCGTACAGACAGGCATGATAGTAAGCCAGCCTCAAGTAATTAGTCCGGAGATGGTGTATCATGCTGTAAGTGGTAGAGCTGGTCTTTAATATATTCAGCTACCTGCTGAGAAGATGGTCTACAGTCCTTGATGGACCAGCAATCCAGAATAAATTCCAATAGTGATCAATGATCGCAGGAAACTCAGGACGCAACGGTTTTGTTCCGAGAGAAATTGCGACCACGACTTGTGCGTCTCGCTTGAACTCGGAGTAGGGTGGTTTGCCCGTCAATACCTGATGCAAGGGTGAGACTCAGTGTTCAAGGAACATGATATTGGTCAAACCTGGAAAAAAATACAGCCAAACGAATATATGTCGCTATTTGATGTCGGGATCATGATTTCACCTTCTTCGGGAATTGCGAGAAGTTCGGGTGCTATCCAACGCACAGTGCCATTCAAGGCAGACGTGAAATACGACGTGCCCACGAAGTCCACAACTAGAACGGAGAGACCAAAGTCGGATAGACATGCCCTCCCATTGGATGAGATAAGGACATTGGACTGCAGATGATTATCATCAGTAATAAATTCAGCAAACAATCTCCTCACCCCAGTAAGATCGCCGTGAACAACAGAGCACGAGTGAACTGAAACAAAAGAAGCATTACAATCTATGCTGCAAAGTTGAGCAAGTCACTTGCGGTATTGAAGACCAGCAGAAACATCACTGAGCTGCGAAGGCAGGAGTATGCTTTCGATAGATCATACAGGACATACCAGTTGAAAACGATTGATATGGACAAGGGTTTCACCATGGGATTCCAGATAACTTGAAGCGATCCGTTATCATACCAAGTGCAAACCAGGGCAATGAATCGGCCAAGCCGGATACAGTGCCTACAGTGGGACAATGTTATCGTGCCTAAGTCTCGACCAACTTTGAGCTCACGGCGAAACCTCTAGAATAACCAATAAGTAATATTGAATTGTACGAAGCACGCTAACACACCCTGCTTTTTTTCTTCGCATCCTCTTCATCTAGTGCTTGACCCCTGACTGACTTTACAGCTACCTGTGTCTTTGTCAGATTTGAAAATGAAAATTGGGACGCACTTACTACGATAGTGCGACCATTCCTGTTCCATGTGCATCGCCAGATGTCACTCAGACCTCCGAAAGAAGTGGCATAAGGACTTGTACGATTTAGTTGGCCAGTTAAATCCGGCAGGCTATCCATTCTGAATCAAGTCAGCCTCAATGCCGTGGTTTTTGGCTAAGATCTCACTGGTTTGTTGGATCATTTACATTAGAGATGGGAATTGCCTGTGGAGAACTGATGGAAGATACTCCAAGTGACGTGACCCGAAATTGGAGTGTCTGAAGCATTTTGAAGAAAAATTGGAGCTTGTGTGTTCGTTCCACTAGCTTGTGGTGTAAATTTACTGTACCAGACGAGGATCTAGTGCGTAAAACACCACCAGCTGAGTTTTGGCCTCCAGGTGAGGCCAAAGTTCCAGCAGTCTGCTGTAGTATAAATCAATTCTTCTAGAAATCGGCAGAGGAATTGTAATGGAAGGATACTATAAATCACTCACAGACTTGTGCTCTAGAAGCTCATGTTTTTGACGATAATCACGAGATGGTCCATCAACAGCATCGTTCGGAACATCATTATGGTCCGTGTTCGGGTCTTTACCACCTGTGGTTGGAACTGAGCCAGCGAGCCTTCCTGAGAATCGAAAGCATATAATGGACCAACACCACGAAATGAAGGTGGTAAAGGATGAAGAGGCCATACTGCAGTGCTATGCATGGAGCAATGCATAGAAACACACGGTAACCTGGTTGGTGTACATAAATGGTTTTCTTTCATGAATGCAGACGAGCGCTAGGTGACTTACCACGCTGCAATCGAGCCGTATTAAATGCAGATGCATTCCAACGCATGCATCACAAGTAATTGACAGAGTTTTCTTGATACGATAAGCGGTGGCCTTTGATTGGCGGTCAAAAGCATGTTTGGCCATAGGCCAAGGGTCCAAAAACGTGCAAGCAACGAACCCCTTGCATCTAGAGTTTTCCACCACAGCTCCCTAACTGCGATATGAACATGCAACTTCTCTCGCCTCTCCTATACAGACTGTCATCACAGAAGACATTCGTTCCTTCTATACATATTGTGACTTCTCAAGGTCAACCGAACTACGTGGGCATTAATGACATGGGAATGATTAAGATGAATATCAACGGACCTGTTCACATAAATTTCCAAAACAATTTCCATGTGACGCCGAGAGGGTACCGCAGTATATATACATAGCCTCGCACATATTGAAGCTGTAACTCGTGTCAAGCCTGACTGACTCGGAGTCTGCCGCATGGGCACAGCACGTATAGTTTCCTGTGACGAAGAGATGAAAAAGAGTGATTTCTACATTATGTACCTGCATAGTGTGTACATTGTGAATTCAGCGCGTCCAGTGCAACAAGGTCAGTGTGAAATTCCAGAAATGAAGTTGATGGGCGTTGAGCGTTGTTGAGCCCGGTTGCCCTTAGTCTAGGGTTAAGGTTACCAATGCCCTATACGAATCGCTAGATCTTCCCACCTACTCTTTAATGTCGCCCACCACTCCATACGTGCAGTCCGGGGAGCCTCTCAATGATTTCCTTCGTTCGTTTTGGCAGCGGCAAGTGGATGCAGCAGAACAAGAGACACCAGATTACAGGCATCCTCCACTCCCTCTCGCTCGCATTAAGAAAGTCATGAAGAGCGATCCAGACGTGAAGGTACGTTGCTCCGTCGTAAAACAATGCCGAGTTTTCGCTAACTAGGGTTCACAGATGATCGCAGCAGACGCACCTATCTTATTTTGCAAAGCGTGTGAAAGTACGTCCGGTGGTATCCTTTCCGCCACAGAAAGTTAACGTTTACATTCTCTTCACAACCTCGTCACATAAAATTTCACGCTGCTCACACACAAAAAGTCTTTATCTCTGAAATAACTGCTCGCGCGTTTATTATAGCCGACTCAAATAAGCGTCGAACACTGTCTCGTGCCGATATCGCCAAAGCACTCGCGAAGTCAGACCAATTCGACTTCCTTATAGATATTGTTCCTAGAGAGGAGGGACTTACGGGATTGACTCAGAGTGGTACAGGGACCGGTGGCATTGCAGGAGGATCTGGGACGAGTATGACGAACTTAGTCGCGGGTGTACGTGTTACCAATAAAACTTGTCGTACCTCTCAATGAACTTCCATCTAGCCAAGTCAAGCTGCTACTCATCAAGATTCTGAACACCATACAAGTGATGAATCTGGCAATTTGCCGTCGGCAGTGGTACTGGATCAGGTAAGGATTGCGATACACTTTGTGGCGTTAGACCCTATTCTATCTCCTAGGACCCTGTTTTCTCCCACTCCTGAGAAGCCCGCTGTGTGTATGACGTTCTTACAATTGCTTTTCACAGCTGCAGTCTCTATTAGCGCCATCGAACGCAATACATGCACCGTGACCCATTCAAGCATCCACCGATTTATGCTAGTAGTTCATATCGTGGATTTGAGATAGGGTTGCGCAGAGTTGCGCAGGAAGGTCTCCATTTTAGCAGGTCTGCCATCAGTGACAGCACATTCGGTAGGATGTTCGGCATTTGCTGTCATACCTACACCGATTAGATTTGGTACACCGTGCTCTGCCCCTAGTGAGGGACTCCCTCAGAACCTAGTCAGCAATGGAAGCTAAGGTCAAATATTCCATGCTTCCGAGTCATGCTATACACGGTGTTGTTTGTTCACATGCAAGCGTGAGAAAATGCTTATAGCTGCGTCTTAACACTTCGTCTTTTCATCCTAGGAAATCAGTACATAATTTCATGGACATTCTCTGAGATCTCGGTCAGTGGTTCAAGTAATATCGTATTCTAGATGACGGTAGTACTTTCAATACACCCACAGATATCTCAATATGGCCTGCTTAGGACTATTGGCCGAAGCCTGATTACAACTTGTAACTACGGGATCATAGTTACATAGGATATCTCAATATGGCCTGCTTAGGACTATTGGCCGAAGCCTGATTACAACTTGTAACTACGGGATCATAGTTACATAGGATATTGACGATATGGACTAGCGACATACAGAACCCACTGGTAGCCATGAGCCAAGAGACGCACAAATCTGCCGGGCAGCACGACATCCGCATACGCACTATGATATGGTGATGCATTTCAAGTTTCAACCTTGGGTCCAATCGGTATCATGTCTTGAATGAAGGTGACCGTTGAACATACTATGTAAAAATATCGCTATGAGCCGACTGAGACCCGAACTTGGAGCTCTTTCAGAACCACAGGAGCGGCATAAATACAAGGTAAGTTACATAACTAGCCGATAGTTCTGCACGCAGCTTTGATTTTTGGTGCTGTACGCCATCATCCGAACTATCGGTCATTTGTTCATGATATAGTGAACTTAAATTCGATGGCTTAGCGAGATTCAACGAATCGACGCGAGTGACATTTGACCGATACCCATTTTCTTGGCTTACTCGTCAAAGTACTCGTGTATAACATGGAGTCTTAGGCGACTACGTACGTCTTTCTCAACTAGCTCAGTACTTGATCAAAGAAAGTGTGCGGCTATTGACTAAGTAGTCATGATTCTCCGAGTAAAGGCGATATCACACTGCCTGAATTGAAGAATCACATTACTAGTGCTATGATTTAGAAGTGCTCCAGGTATGTGTATTGTTTCCTGTATTATCAGAACTTACCTCTTCGATTATCAAGACTCCTGACGAACTAGAGTTTCATTCCAGGATAGGCTGTACTTAGACTAGTAACACTGATCGAGGCACTGAAATTTTATATATTCTACGTTACTGCGCGAACTCACCGGAAGTAGCGCTCGGCACACCTTGTATCGCATCTGAACAGGATATCCTCGGTTTGTTGCGACTATGGCTGAGAGCATGAAAGTCCAGAGTCTCTGGGACATTATGCATTCTGACGCTGTATGGGACACAGCTAAGACTTCACCCTGAGAAGACTTTATGGGAATATGAATCTACACAAGATAGCGGTCCTAATTTTACGTGGATTTAAACGGCATTATTCATGGGATCGCATAGCAAACTCTGACGCGTACCAGCGCCCAATTGCAGTGTGAAGTCTACTCTCTTGATATAAAGGCGGGCCCATCTCGCAAAGCCTATAGTAATTATTCTTGTTCTAGTGGTTACCTACCCCGACGGCCCCGGACCTACTACGTAGCTCCGACTTCATTACGTTGTCAGGGCGACATGTTTTTTCTTTCCACCACGTGGGTCCTTAATGTGCTGCCTAAGAAATGGCGGAAGGTCCAACCGGAAACAGAAACGTCGAGCTCGACGCACTTGGTTGTAGACGTCAATGATAATGAGTGAGTAGACGTAGTCTTCTGCAGATTTTCACCTTGAATGAAGCTGACTCATATTCAACCAATCTACTAGACGCCCGATCGACCTTACAAAAAAACTTGTCAAGCAATTGGCGTATGCTACTGCCCAGGGTAGTTTCGGTGATGTATGGAGATGCGTATTCTCGGAAAAGGATTATAGCGTGGAGGTTGGTATAAGTTTCGTGGCAAATTTTGATATCTGATGACTTTCAAGGTAGCGGTTAAATGTGTAAGGATCGAAATCCAGGATGACCATTTCAAAGATATCGTCAACAAGGTAGGCCAATATGATATCGAACACCTGCATAGTGTAAAATATTTGCAGAGGTTGATGGACGACTTCCGCAAGTGGAAACCACTGCGCCATGATAACATTCTTCCTCTGTGCGGGATTACCTACGGGTTCGGTCCAGTACCAGCCATCGTATCTCCATGGATGCCCAACGGATCCTTGAGCACGTATCTTGATAGAAACTATGACATACTCTCTGGAGCCGACAAATTCGGTTTGGTAAGTCTTCTCCCATGATATAGCTGCATCACGACTCACGAGCGTCGCAACAGCTTGCTGATGTAGCTGCTGGTCTTCAATATCGTATGTCATGTCATTTTCGCATTTCATTAAGATAAGCTGATAGGATATGGCCTATAGTCCACTCAAATGAAGTGGCCCATGCAGATCTCACAGGTGTAAGCAACTGTGTTGTATGCATATATGTGACACCTCACATCTTTGTTTCCTGTTAGAGCAATGTACTCATCGATAGTGACGGAAAAGCTCTTGTAGCAGACTATGGGCTTTTAACTACCTGCTCCGACCTGAACGGGACCTCTTACATCAGGAGTAACGTACGATGGGCTGCACCCGAGCTTTTCGAAGTTCCGGACACCGAGGATGTATCTAGCTCACCAAAACTAGAAAGCGATATCTATTCATTCGGATGCATCGCATACCAGGTCTGTCGATGACGTGTATTTGCAACGCTCTTGTTCTCAATTCTGTTAGGTTTTATCTGGCCGGCAGCCGTACAGTAATATTCGCAGTGATCACCAGGTGGTTGTGGCCATCCTCAAGGGTGTCAAGCCCAAGCGTCCAGACATCCCTGTCATTGAAGACTGTCACTGGAACTTCATCGAGCAATGTTGGGTTGAGTTATCACAGCGACCTCCCATTGCTGATGTCCTAGATTTAATGTATCGCTATAGAGATGCTATGTGTTGACTCATGTTTTCGTATCAGACAAGTACTATGGCCATCGACTTCTTGGGATTCCTTGCACATTTAATGAAGGCTTCTTCGATTTAGAAGAACCAACTTGGGGGATCCATAATTTGACCGCCAAAATCCGAGGCTTGCAATATTGCCAATCCATATCTAGGTCGTGTGTTTACAATTGTGGCAGTATGGGCGTTCAATTTGTCTCCTGCAAGTGACATACGGATCATACAGGTTACTTGTGTTCGAGCAACGTGTTATGTCTCACAAAGCACCGCAAAAGTCGCCCGCAATATGGTCATGCATGGTGTAATAATCACGGGCCGTTTTGTAGCAAACAAGTCAAATTACACGGTCATAACGTGCATTTCAACGGAAATTGAAACGTTGTATTCGAGCTACAACGTCACAATTAGGTTTGAAGTTGATTCATGTCCTAAGTGCGACCGTGACTAGGCGGAACGCGCGGAGAAGGTGATACAAGTGGCAGAGAACCGACTATTATTGTGGGTAGTGCTGCTGTAAAGGCCGCGCGATCTTGTTCTAGTGCATGATTCGCTGGCCTATTGGGTAAAATCGGCCGGTAATTGACCCTACATCACAGAAAAAATGGAAGAAAACGGAGGATAGCTCTAGCGTGCGTGGTTTAACGTGAATTTGAATTCTCTGATAGACCAAATTGTAACTCATTTGGAACAGATGAATTGCAAAAAGAGGTACTATTGTATTGTCTCTGTGTCTCGTTATATGGCAGTACTAGTGCCATCTCGTTAAAAAGGCCACAATGCATATGCATGAGACTACTAGTAACCGAAATGATCCTACCTTCCTTCTCCCACTGCAGGTCTTGGCTAGAGAATATTGCGAGAAATTTATTGTGGTGGAGAAACCGGCCGTCTGCCATGATAGCTGCCACCGGCACCAGTGATATAGACCCTGACGACCAGCAAGTCCATAATCATAGTACCTTATGACAGTGCACTTCCTCATGTAACTTTTGATGCAGCCTACCCGACCTTACGGGATTGGTATCCAAACAGTCGCCTCATCCGATAGCGCACGGTAGTTTCGGGGACGTGTGGAAATGCACCTACAACGCACCAAACCGTCAAGGCCAGGAGGCAAGCATACTTCACGTATGGCTGTCCAGCAATCTGAATCCATGACAGGTAGCAGTCAAATCCATAAGGATCGATATCGCAGGTGACGATTCCAGAACCAGATTTACTCAAGTACGTTATCGGCTTCCCCTTTGTATGTGATACGCTTGCCCGAACCTTATGGTTTCAGAGACTCTTGGGCGATTTCCATGCACGGAAGCAACTGCATCACGAAAATCTTTTGCCTCTGCTCGGTTTCAGTCATGAATTTGGGCCACTTCCAGCGATGGTTACCCCCTGGAAACACAACGGCTCGCTCACAACATATCTTGAACACCATTTCATAGAATTGACCATTGAACAAAAGCTTCGGATTGTGAGTTGTCTCTCAGAAGTGCTCATACATCATGGTATTCATTGGAACTTTAGTTGCGGCAAGTCGCTGCAGCCATCAGCTACCGTGCGTGGAATCTTTAATAGTTTGTGAAAATAATAGTTGACAGTATTGCAGTCCACTCGAAGGGCGTGGTACATGGTGACCTTACTGCCGTACGTACTGGTTGTCTGATGGGCCCGCTGTCTAGCTCTGATCTGGAACACCAGAACAACATTCTGATAGACTCGGACCGCAATGCCTACGTAGCAGACCACGGAATTCTCACAATGTGTTCTGAGCTCTCAGGGACTTCATACATCAGAAGCAACGTGCGGTGGGCTGCGCCAGAGCTCTTCGAGGTACCCGAGAACGAAGAGTCATTAGCTCCACAGCCAGCTAGCGATATTTATTCCTTCGGATGCATCATACTTCAGGTTCGAGAGAGACTGCTTTCCCTTGTAATTGTGGTCGTTCGTTACTGAGATGACGCCGTAGGTCATGACAGGTCGACCACCCTATGCAGATGTGCGAAGCGATCATCAAGTCATTGTCCTGATACTGAAGGGTAAGAAGCCTACAAGACCAACAAGTCCGCACGATGCAGATTCTTTCTGGGATTTCATCGAGAAATGTTGGGGTGATATAGGACGTCGCCCATCTGCCGTTGATGTTCTGAACTTTCTAGGATCAGATCATGTCACTGCGCTAGTCAAACATACAGAAAGCTGATCGATCATTGATTTTATTTGTTTATATGTATATATTTTATATGACATACTGTAACATAATCATTCCTATTATGTAAGCCCGAATTTTTTGTACCACAGGAAGTCGCTTCTACTTACCGCATATCAGACTTTTCGTTGTCATATCCACTCAGCATTCGCGCTCGACGCTGACCCAGTGAGCAGTTTTTTTATACAAAAAAGTCATATTTATTGTCCTTTGGGGTCGAAGGTCGAAGATCCTATGTCTGACATAGCCGCGGCCCTATTCGCGGAGGATTTACATCTATCGTGAGTGTGTACCATGTACGGTAGTGACTACACACTGGCACACGCTCAGTGCAATATAGATAAGTAAACGCCTACTCCATCAGAACCAGGTGCGTAGAGAGATCGCGCCTCGTTTTTTCCAGTGTCGCGTTGTGGGTGGTCCTGGTTCCTAGGTTCAGTTTGTACGGACGAGCGTTGGTGAGCATGAGTAGGTTTATTTGCTAATGTTGATTTTGTTTGACTAGTTGCCCGAAAGCTGTACCACGAGGAGGAAGACAGGCAAACGTTCCTTCAGGCACCTCTTTCCAACAGTGAATCTTGTGCGTCAGTTCGTTGCGTGGTACTATTGGCAACTAGTGCCCGGAAATGATCTTGAAACTTCCCTTAGAGCGGCAATCCTGAAGGTACGTACAAATTTATTGGTTGACATGCTGCAAACGTTCAATCGAGGTCTGTGTGCGAGGCTTCGGGGGTTTTTCTGGCTGTGCAGGTGACCCGTGCCAGTCATAGTTGAAAATCGGTGTCTATACGATAGTCACAAGATGCGCGGTCTCGTCGTGCAAACCCTAAAGCTCTAGCTGCAAATATTGATGATTTGAACGTAGGAAAGTATTCATAATTGATCGAGGCGGAGGGCTGACCTGCTCACAGGTTCGGTGGCAGACACCTGAGAATCAATGCTGGATGATCGAATTAAAGAAGATTCTGAACTACGAAACCTTTCCCTCCTCTGTCATGACATCAAGACAATTCTACAGGTTGTGATACGGTTGTGAACTTTGCCTAAGCTAGGCCACCTTGCATCCGCATCTGTTCCGTGTCTTGCGGAATGAATCACATTGCATGAAATCCTCACGATCAAAGAGCGATTTCAATGTGGCCCAATTGCCAATTTCGTTGGTGAGCGCTTGAACGATGGCACATGCGGTTGCGGCGTGTTTTCATCTTAGAACTTATCACAATTGAGCAAATTTCTTTCAGATCCTGTGCGAGCGCTAAAGACGTCCTGCGCGCCTTATTAATATATCAATAAATGGATCGAAAATTATCGGTGCAGGCAAAATGGGACGGGTCAATTTAGTGCAGTCAGTCATCAGTTGCGTTTCTCAGTGAAGACTGACTCGGAGAAGACTGATACATACAAGCCATCAATTCCTTCGATTTGGCTAAAGCCTTCAAGAATCTAAATCGACTTTGAATGAATGACTGACTCATGTTAAGAACGTTTTATAGCTGGCAAAGTTGGACTACCATGACGTCTTTCTCAAAGTTCTATTATGAGCGCTTTGCCCTTGTGCTAACAAAGCCGCTGAGAGTAATATTGCCTCGCGCAATTACTTCTCTTTTCAGTGCTGCCAGTGCCCTCCACGTCCCTGACGCCTACTGACATGGGCGTCTGTAGTGAAGCGGCGGCGTTTATAGTCGATCTAATTCATCCACAGCATTGCTTCGACCAATACCGTTGTGGTGTCCTCGGTGTGATCCTACGCAGTCTCTTTCTACCGTGACTATCGGTGGGATCACTTTGCGACATGGTCGCAATAGTGATTTCTGCATATAAGACTGTAGTCCATCGGTGCTATGGAACAGTACTATCTCCCGCTGTGATTTGCTACTGACATGTTCGACCGCTTACAACATTTCCTTCATGGTCTTGTATGTTTGTTCACATTGTCTGTGGAGCCATCCATTCATCTTTCACTCTAACAGGTTGGCCATGTTGCATCAAGTGACAAAGCATCTTCTATCCAGCCTTTCGTTGACGGTATTCACACAAGCCAGACCCCGATTGTCGACACTCCGAGTCCCAGTAGAACTTCCGATGATCATGTTTCCAACGGGCGCCTCTCTACTTCTGATATAGAGGACTCGTACGTCATTTCTTTTTCCCTCAGCGAGACTTTTGTAAACATGAAGCAGTAGTAGTATTCTCTGTATCAAACCAAGTGATATCCACAGGCAAACCAGTTACCCGACCGCTACGGGTGGTCTTGGAGATGTTTACAAATGTACATGGAACCACGGTGTAAATTTGGATGAGGTATTTCATAGACTTGCTTTTTCGGCATGTCCTGATTGTAACTTCAGGTGGCGGTTAAATACCCACGATTTCAAAGTCTGAGTGATCCTGAAATTGTCAAAGTCAACAAGGTATAGTGGGGTCCAGTCTGTTGACCGCACGTCTGAACTTTTGAAACGCAGAACCTTGACCGCGAGATCCGTATTTGGGCCGCGATGAAGCATCAATATGTATTGCCCTTGCATGGCACTGTAGTCGAGGAATTCGGCCCATTTCGCGCGTTGGTTTCCCCCTGGATGCCGAATGGGACTTTGAACTCTTACCTTGATCGTGCACATAAGACCCTCTCGATGACGGATAGACTTCAGCTGGTGAGTTTCATTCTCGAAGCCGAATACGAGAACTTACTATGTTTTCAAATAGCTCAAACAAATTACCGAGGGGCTCAAGTATCGTGAGTGATGGATTGACTATGAATGTGACAAATATAACTTTGTTTTCTGCAGTTCACGACCACGACGTGATACACGGTGACCTTACCGACGTAAGTCTACGCATTCCGTGCAACCGAAATGACCTTGTGATAATTGCAGGGTAATGTTCTGGTTGCTGCCGATGGATCCCCTCGTCTTGCAGATTTCGGTATCTCCAATATCATGGTACAATCTAATCCTACTTTTTCCTACCATACCGGTTCAGTACGCTGGGTCGCCCCAGAGCTCCTTGACCCCCCAGAAGATCAACCCATACAATGCGCAACGAAATCTTCCGATATATACGCTCTCGGCTCTATCATGCTTCAGGTTCGTAGTCTCGCATTGGCTGGCTAGTTGCACTAACGTTTCCTGCGTGCAGGTCCTATATGGGAAACAGCCTTATTGGTGGTTGAAGTCTGCCATACATGTTATTTCTGTCAAGTTCAAACGCACAGAACCCATCGACTCCTCCATCGAGATCCGGCCTGATCACCTGAATTTCATGCGGCGGTGCTGGTCGACGGAGAGCAAGCTTCGTCCGTCAGTAGAAGAGGTAATAAACTACCTCCAAGAAGCCATGTCGAATGAGAATTCGTCTTTATAAGATCTCGGTTTGATGCAATCCTTTTGTCTTCATATTCATTTCGGGTGTCTTATTATCTTATTATATATCATAATGCTCCATGTCTTCTCGGTGTTGTATGTTACACTAGCTGTATTCGTATTATTGCAATTTTCAATTATAATGACATTCTTCGAACGTGTGAAAAAAGAATTGGCACAGCGGCGGTCACTCTGTCCATCGTGTACTACGCGACGGCGTACTTGCAACTTCTACGTGTAGCCTCTCATCTTATCAACTGTCATGGGCAACAGACGGATCAGTAATGACCTCAAAGATGCTGCATTACGCATGGTGAACAAAGGCTATGCAACCACAGAAATCCTCTCCATTACACAATTCTCAAAGTCAACTTTCTACCGCACTCAACGTCGTAAACGAGCCACTGGCAGTGTAGCTAAAATCCAGGCAATTGGAAGGGGCAGGCCTCGGGCTTTCAGCCAGCATGATATCAATTTTCTCATTCGGCTTGCTCGTCACAACCCCACCTTATTCCTCGATGAATACCAAATGAGACTTCGAGATGGCCGGTTTCTACTCGCATCACTATCTACCATTCACCGGTCTTTCGAGCGTGCTGGCATCAATGTCAAGCATATCGAGAAGACTGCAGCTGAACGTGACCCTCTATGTCGTGCAGACTTTGTTCATCGTGTCTCGCAGTACTCACCTGCCTCTTTACTCTGTTTGGACGAAGTTTCGAAAGATGATTGTACATACTCACATCGCTGGGGACGTGCCGCACAAGGTGCACACGCTGAGCAACATCAACCATTTGTTCATAAACGTCGATTTTCAATGGTGGCAGGACTGGCTCTTGACGAGGGCATTGTTGCTGCAAAAGTTGTTGAAGGATCGTTCAATCGCGAGAGTTTTATTGATTTTTTGTGCAATGATGTGGTTAGTTTTCATACTGCAATTGTGACGTGTCGATAACTTGCTCTGGTTAGCTTCCTATCACGACACCATTTCCAGGGCCACGGAGTGTGCTGATTATGGACAATGCTCGCATTCACCATGCAGAGGAAATTGAGGAGCTTGTTGATGCTTATGGTCAGTATAATGAAGTTCATGGCACACAATTCAAATTGTCCGAGTCTCACTATGTCGTTAGGGTGCTGCATTGAATACTTACCACCATACTCCCCGGATTTCAACCCTATTGAGCAAGCATTCTCAGTGATCAAGTCACATCTCCGTCGCCAAGGGTTAGGCTTCTACGGGCCTAAGGCTCCTTACTACGAGCTATATACAGCATGTTCTGTTGTAACACCAGCTATGTCTTGGGGTTTCTTTTGTCACTCAGGTTATCTTACTTGACTCGGAGCATACTTGCAGCATTGATACAATACAGTAGCATGACATTACAGATAACAATGTGTCCATGAGCACTTGTGGCTGCAAAATATGCATGAGGAGCAATACAAACTAAGTTTCAAGCATCCACCGTTCCTCCGCATCACGAATATCTGTGAGCTCGCCAAGAGATAGTCCAGCACCAAGTAGGTCAGCATTCTGAAGGAACCGAAGGCAGTGTGGGCCAGTCACATCAATCTCGTCCAACTTCTCACATAGCCATTGCGAAAGGTCGAATCGGTTGCAAAAATCGAGTAAACTCAATTTCGGTCGAAGGGCAGCAGGTTGTTGACAGAGAACAGGCTGTGGAGCATTCTTGATAGCAGGATCAGGTCCACGGTCACCATTCAGGAGGCCAACAATATCCTTGAAGTCGTTATTGATGACAATACTTGGTGCGGAGGATTGAGTCTGTGTAACTGCATTGAGATGTTGTTGTGAGAGCATTGCGATGTCAGTTGGATCTGTGTATGTAACGTCGAAAATCTTTGTGTTTGGTGGATTGTCTAAATCAACACCTGGCTGCTTGTTCGGACCAACCTATCCCACAATAATGCCTATTATCAGTAATGTGCAAAGACGATATACTTTGGAACATCATGCGGACCATTGCAGCAGCCCATGTGTTGAGATGTAATGGTGTCAAGTTGATGTGCTTGGCCTCTGGCGGAGCTGGCCAGCAGATACAAAAACTACATGCTCGGTCTTCACATGTGTACTGGCGAGTCAAGTTTGCAATTGCTTCATTTTGCTCCATCTCTTCGTCAGTTGGACCTGTAGCAGCCTTCATGACATGAGTGACGAGAGGACAATCGAAAGACATAGTACTGCCTCACTCTCTTTCCTGCAGGTTCATCTGAGTCAGCTTCTTCATCCTCAGCTTCTTCGCCGTTGTCATACTAGCATACATTCAGCCAATCACAGTACATAGTACTAGAACAACTTGAAACACTGCAAATACATACCTTTGTCTCGACAATAGTCAATTTGAAGGCTGGTGACCGGTACTCTTTGACTTCTTCCATGATCGTAGTGAAATCACTAAGGTTTCCGAGAACGATATTCTTATAGTTCGTGCGAAGGATTGTATAGGTGATGGTGAAGTTCGTAGGAGCGAGAAGACCCGATCGATTGCCAATACCATACATCATTTTGTCGGAGATATCATACTGCTCGAATGTTGTATCAAGAAGGTTTCGAAGGGTGGAATCTTCGTGGATGAAGAAAGCACGGTTTATGGGCTGTGATTTAGCATTTTTCCGACGTTTTTCTCCAGTTGCTGGAGGTGGTAGAAGCGGGGTAAATGTCACAGAGACTGTGATGCCCTTGCCGTTGTTGTACATGCTCTCGCCAGAAGGTTCTACATAAACATAAGGTCAGAAGCCTTTACTATGAATAAGACGTACCATTTTCTGCATCCAAATCATCATCGTGGACTCTAGTATTGTCATAAACATCATTGCCGTTGTCAGATTCAAGCTGGCTCATGGTGGTAGTTATGCAATGCGCATATACTCAGGGATTTTGATGTCGTTGATGCGCGTGGCGGCGTGATGCGGATCTGAGCACTCAGCGCTCAGCGCTCAGCCACGGCCCACAACAGAGACACACTCGTTTTTATTTTTATTTGGAAGTATCATTGTATTTGTAAATTGCAATAATATATAATAATATATTCGTTCATGGAACATCCCCATCAGGTGACTAACATTGTGATAGGTTTCATTCAGCTAATTCGATGATATCAGGGTATAAGTTACGATACTAGCCTCGTTGTTCTGTATGTAACTGATTCAACTGAAACTTTGGCTGCAGCTAAACGCCTACGATAACACGTTGCTGTGCTAGTTCTCGAGCGTTCATCCATGTTTCATCACATCTGTCAAAGTTTGGTATGTGCTCAAAAGCCGCCCTCACTGGTGTAACCTTTTTGGCTCATCAACTCGGACAGGTATGTCATCAGATGATCTAGTATCAATCCCAGTGAAAATCGGATGGACGCCCTCTCACGCAGATTGACAGAAATCGATGGAATTTGAGATTTTTGGCGTCAGACGTCCGTAAATAAACGCTGAAAATTTCAGCGCTCGGTACCGAGTCTCCGACCATGCACGGAACTTTAGTAAGTGCAGGCGCTTTCCGGTATGTAATATTCTTTATCGAACATCGATGACTTGAGTTATACTCGTTTGGGAGATGTGTTTATCATCTATCTGTTATCTTATGCGTCTTTTATGGGGAATGCTCCTGTATTTATACCCCAGTTGCATTTGCCATTCGACGTATCACTTGGACCCACACTCTCATCCAAGACGAATAAAGATGCTACCACCCAACATCATTTTGAAAACTCCGCTCATAGAGATCCCAAGTGGAGAACTCAGGAAAACTAAGGAGATTCCTAATTACGCCGGTGGCTTTGGTGACATCTGGGAATGCATCTGGTCCACCCCTTCTAGTAATTCCCCTGTCATAGTGAGCCCAGCTCCAATCACGCGGCATGCATGCACATTGATTTGTTTGAAATTTCTAGGTCGCAATCAAGGTAGTGAGGGTCACTGACACCAGTCAAACGGTACCGTTGGAAAAGGCCGCATGGGTAAGGTCTCACATTAGAGCATATAAGCATCACTTCTATATTTTTGGTTGACAGAATATGCGACGTGAGGCCCATGTCTGGGCCAACTTAAAAGACGACCATGTCCTCTCGCTTCATGGAATTACGAATGATTTTGGAGTCTTGCCAGCTTTTGTTTCGTCGTGGATGACAAAAGGGTCTCTCGAAAGTTACCTGAAAGAACCAATCTCGCTTTCGACATCCCAGAAGCTGGATATGGTAAGTGCATCAGTGTCTGAAACACCGCCTGAATCTCAAGCAGAACAGTCACATCAGATAGCATCTGGTCTCAAGTATCGTGCGTAATTTCTATTTTTTCATGCATGATGCAGATTGAAATGGCCCATTAGTGCATGAATGTGGCATTGTTCATGGCGATTTGACACCGGTAGGATTCTCATCGTTTACAGAACTATACGCTTGAGAGATGACGATATCATAAATTCAGGCCAACGTACTCATCAATAGCGACGACAAACTTTGCCTCGCAGACTTCGGTCTCTCGATGATCCTCGTAGAATCTGGAAATCCCACATTCAACTCCTGCCACGCGGGTAACGTGCGTTGGATGGCCCCCGAAATGGTTGAGGAGCAGGCAAAGCCAACAATGCCCGCAGACATATATTCTTACGGTTGCATCATGCTTCAGGTAAGTATCTTTCATTCGTCGCGATTGGTGCGTGTCTGACACTCCGAAGCTACTTTGTGGTGAACAACCGTATATCTGGAAAATACAGGCGATTCACGTGATGGCGGCCATAGTGAGAGGAGGAAAGCCGTTCAAATTTGACCAGCTCACCGGTATTGATCAAGGCCAGAAGCAGTATTGGCTGGAATGTCTGTCCACCGATTCCGGTGCTCGACCTAAAGTTCAGGAAATCATAGCGTTCATAGAAGCCGAGCGGCAGAAACTTTGATTATAATCCACATACTCCATGCAGCTGCTATCAATACTTTGTTCGTATCGATCCACGACCTCGCAACCCCCTTCGATCACCTTTGTACCCATTACCCTGCTTTAGAGTTTATTTTCGGAGCTCGTCTTCCTAAAAACGCGCGCCTGTCAAGCGTGACCCTTAGCCCCATTCACCGGGTATAAAAAGACAGGTTGATAGCGCACCTCATTTTGTTTGCGCAAATGCAATTACAGAGATGACCATCAGTCGTTAGGCCTCTTCGACAGCTAATGTTATCAACCGTGCCTGAACGAATACTCAGTGTTATCATGCAAACGAACGCTTACTGATCGATGGCACAAACTGCGTGGGATGCTGATATCGGCGCAGTACATCTGAACTTATCCGCAGACTTGAACGAGCAGCATCTCGGTAGTACTTCGAGCTAGGTAGACTCACGGGTGCACTGTTGAGTGAGACGACGGCGCACGTTAACTTTGAAAAATACCAGTGAGGTCTTTTAGTAGTGAATTGACACATTGCGTGGCGATAAACAAAAGTGTTGCCCCATGAGTAAACATATATGCTTGAAGTTCTTGCGCCCAATCATTCAAAATTCCGGTGAGAGCGATACATGTGGACTCAGTAAGCGTAGTATCTGAAAGTCGGTGCCGTTTGAACTTTGCACAATTGAGACAAGATCATCGCCCAGAAAAGTTGGCTTATATCAGCTGTGAAATTGTAAATTCTCTCCTGATCGGAATCTGATTTTGATTTTCGTACCTAATGCAGTATCTCAACGAGTGACTCTGAGACATGCCATGATAGCGTCCAGAGAATCTAGAAAGTCCACTATTAATGTCTGTTACCATCCTGGCATTGGTGCCGTGCTGATTGGGCTAGATTCACAAAGTTTGCTCACGGAGTCATCTGGTCCTTGGCCACGACTCACCTAGCACGAGCAGTGACTACACTGGTACCCGTTTACACTCTACCGGGTGTCGCCAATCCACACACCGAAGGCAGACCAGTGACTGGCACACCTGTCATGGAACTCCAAACACTGAGATACCTACCATGCCTGTCAACATATTAAAAATGAACATTTCATCCGTATGGTCCTTAGCAAGACCATCGTTTGTCCTGACCCGATGGCCCATACCTAAATACGTTTTTTCTGGGTCGCAGAAAAAGATGTAGAATACCCTCACCCTCTATGACGTACGGAAGAATGAGCTCGATCAGAATCGCCTGGAGCAGATGTAGTAGACTTGATGGTACGTCCCTTGTCATGAGAATGTTTTCTATCTTCACAATTGCTTGTATCTAGCATCTATTGCCTACTTTTCCCATCCAGCCTCAACTTATTCAGGCGCTACCTTGTCTTGTCCACAGCTTATCTATGTTTCACGATGCTGTCAATGACTCGATACGTCCGCGTTATTTCCTGTCATCTTAGTTTTCTGTCCGTGATCTTCCCCTTCGTCGAGACAATAATACAATGCTGCGATGGCCTCCTGAATGATTTCTCTGTTCTAAATCTACCAGTCTCCCAGAGTTTCATGTACGTGAATTACTCCCGCAGCCAGCATGCTGTCCCGACGAGTATCAATAATGTTGTCAAACCCGTCCGCCTCAGCACTGAAACATACCAAGCCAGTCCTCGAATTCTCATGATTGGAGATAAGAATGAAGAGCGATTTTTCGACGAGCGCAAGCCTGAGTCTAAATAGTACAAAACAGAACGCGATATGATGAGATGCGTGTTAAAACTCTATACAGTCTGCAGCGTTCAGCAGGTGAAGCTGACGTGTCGAGTGTAGTACATAACACGGGGAAGAGCATCGAAAATAAAGAAACATCACAGTCCGCACCGCTCGATAGTTGAAGCTGGCGTGCTTGGTATCGTACACAGCGGGAGCGCATAGTGTGGGTAAACCGCAGAAAGAAGTGGTAAACTTGGCTCGAGAATCATCTACTTATTTGCTGCCAAGTCCTTTGCTATGGGCAGATGTTTAACTTCGAGTTCGCGACGAAGCGAGGGACGTACACATGCGATTTTCGAGTATGAACTCGAAAATATTCTTCTCTAGTTCCTCTCCCCGATAGCCTTGACGAGAAATCTCTTTCGCTCCTTTCTCCACAGCGACTGCCGTCGGAGATTTCAAGTAATAGTCCACGGCAGACTTGATGCTCTCCCGCTTGTTCCCGCCATTGATCGGCAAAAAGGCAGAGTACTCAAGGACGATAATAGTAGCTGCTTCCTATTATGAGTACTACAACTTGTCATGCAGTGGGAAACTAACCAATACCAGTATGAAGGATTCCGTTTGCAGCAGCAAACGATGATCCCTTCGCAACCTGTTGCACAGCCATACAGCGCCGAAGATCAATGCGAAGAAAAACCAACCTACCAAAGGCTGAAGGATACGGACAATGTGAAGTACATTTGTGCCGGCCTGGTCACAGGTTTGGGTATCAGAATCAACCTCACAGAGAGAAGTACTTGCCTTCTGCAGGAAAGGAAAATCAGAACCAGGAGGTAATAAATTGACATTTGGTTAATAAGAGAGACGCACATTCTATTTCATTAACCGTGACAGTTGCCAATAATCAACCACCAGATTGTAGACAATGACAGGTGTGTACGGGGAACTTACAAACTGTCAAGAGTTGGAACCAGATGAGCACCACTACGTAACGGTGGAAATATGCAATCCATAGACGTACAAGCTGAATAAGATTGCTTATCAGTAGAGTAATATAGGATCCAGACGGGACATGATTCACACACATTCTGCGAACACATCATGGATACAAGAGATTATATGGCTAGAATCCTTGAGCGATTGAAACCTACTCACATCCTACGGAGTGAAAAAACAGTCAAAATGATCAATACATTGAATGCTTCGCAGGAGGAAGGTAAAACGACTCACATTCTGTGTGGGGCAAGAGAATATGCAAGATATGTGAGTATAGAACATAAGCCATCAGGGAGGGGCACTCAACGAACTATGCATTATATGAGCAATCATGATTCAAATTGGGTGATAGAATAGAAGATGCTCACATCAGGCTATGAACACGAGTTAAATTAGGCAGTATCATTTCAATACAAAATATGATAAAGACACCTACCACCTGCCAAAAAAACAAATGTAAGATTTCTGCACATGGATTGAAGGCAGAAAATAACCAAGGTGCTTACGTCCTGCCAACAGGCGACCAACAGCGATTATCAGCTTGGGTTGAGGATGAGAAAACATCGAGGCACTTACGTGCTGTCAACAGGGGAGCAGCAGCAAGGGATGGGTAACATGAGCATCGGCCTAGGACTAGAACACATCAGGGCACTTACATTCTATCAACAGGCGAGCAGCAGCAAGGGATCGGGATCATGAGCATCGGACGAGGACTCGAAACCATCGAGGCACTTACATACTGTCAACAGGCGAGCAGCAGCAAGGGATCGGGATCATGAGCATCGGACGAGGACTCGAAACCATCGAGGCACTTACATACTGTCAACAGGCGAGCAGCAGCAAGGGATCGGGATCATGAGCATCGGACGAGGACTCGAAACCATCGAGGCACTTACATCCTGTCAACGGGCGAGCAGCAGCAAGGGATCGGGATCATGAGCATCGGACTAGGACTCGAAACCATCGAGGCACTTACATACTGTCAACAGGCGAGCAGCAGCAAGGGATCGGGATCATGAGTATCGGACGAGGACTCGAAACCATCGAGGCACTTACATACTGTCAACAGGCGAGCAGCAGCAAGGGATCGGGATCATGAGCATCGGACGAGGACTCGAAACCATCGAGGCACTTACTCCCTGTCAACAGGCGAGCGGCAGCAAGGGATCGGGATCATGAGCATCGGACGAGGACTCGAAACCATCGAGGCACTTACATACTGTCAACAGGCGAGCAGCAGCAAGGGATCGGGATCATGAGCATCGGACGAGGACTCGAAACCATCGAGGCACTTACTCCCTGTCAACAGGCGAGCGGCAGCAAGGGATCGGGATCATGAGCATCGGACTAGGACTCGAAACCATCGAGGCACTTACATACTGTCAACAGGCGAGCAGCAGCAAGGGATCGGGATCATGAGCATCGGACGAGGACTCGAAACCATCGAGGCACTTACGAGCTGTCAACAGGCGAGCAGCAGCAAGGGATCGGGATCATGAGCATCGGACTAGGACTCGAAACCATCGAGGCACTTACATACTGTCAACAGGCGAGCAGCAGCAAGGGATCGGGATCATGAGCATCGGACGAGGACTCGAAACCATCGAGGCACTTACATCCTGTCAACGGGCGAGCAGCAGCAAGGGATCGGGATCATGAGCATCGGACGAGGACTCGAAACCATCGAGGCACTTACGAGCTGTCAACAGGCGAGCAGCAGCAAGGGATCGGGATCATGAGCATCGGACGAGGACTCGAAACCATCGAGGCACTTACATCCTGTCAACGGGCGAGCAGCAGCAAGGGATCGGGATCATGAGCATCGGACGAGGACTCGAAACCATCGAGGCACTTACGAGCTGTCAACAGGCGAGCAGCAGCAAGGGATCGGGATCATGAGCATCGGACGAGGACTCGAAACCATCGAGGCACTTACGAGCTGTCAACAGGCGAGCAGCAGCAAGCCATCAGTGTTGTTCATGCTATTTGACCTTCTCAAACTGCAATCTTACCAGCTGTTAACGATGGACAACTACAATGGAGAAAAATTTATCAGACTGTCGACAGGTTCAGCACTTCAATATTTACCATTCATGAGTGCTATTGCCAGTGCGTGGTCAGATTGAATGAATCTTTGTCTTACCTTCAGATGTGGAAACCACTTAGCAATTCCATACTGATACACTTCATAATCGATTTTCCCGGATTGCCGTACGCCATCAACGAGTGTTCTAGATCATGTTGGAACAAAGATGTGACTTGGAACTCTGCGACTCACCTGACTGCACACTTGATGCAAAGCTCCAGGTTTGACTGTTGTGTCGAAATTAGGCACAACTGTAATTCTTCGTTGTCCAATGCTAGAGTCGTGTGATCCAGTAAAAGGTTGCAGTTGGTATCCGGTTTGTGCATATCTAGGATGGTGACTAATGTCAACTTTGACATGGCATGAGTCAATACCACTTACTGTCCAAGCGTACATGGGACTTAGGACGCGCACGGTTTTCAGGAGCGCACAACCGATCCAAGACACCTGTGTTTGTAAACAATTCTTCGACCTGCTGAGCGATCCTGCTGGAGAATTCTTCTCTTGATGCCCCTTTCAGTTGTTTCTTCAGTTGTCCGTATGCGATTGGACGTAAAGCTTCGAATTTGGTAAATACCACGACGACGGGAACTGAAGAAGGATCATTTAGTCCGAGCAAGGCATAGTAAAATAGACGTGAAAACTCGCTGTGCCCGGTGTCGCACTCTGAGAAGAACTTCTCCTCTGATCGTTGAAAGGTCCGACAATGGTCGTCCATCGGAATACAGTACCTGATGGAAATCAACAAGCGCTGAACGTCAGAAAAGAGTCGCTTACCATATAACATGAAGTCGCTCCTCCAATTTCGTCGTGTTTGCCCGTTCTGATATAAATTTTTTCATGTTCTCGAATTCTTCTTCAGAACCCGCTTCGAAACCGCATGAGTCGTGGAAGACAAAACTGGGATTGCTCTTGAACACCATCTCGTTTCTGATGTCATGGTTTCCACGCTGATCGTCTGTCAGTGTATGTACTATGCCTGCAGGGAAAATGTTGTAAGCACCTTGATTGATGATTCTACGATGGCCGCATCGATCTATCCACAATTGATCAGTGATAAACCCGTACATCGCATAGATCATCGATCGTACCTTGTTTCCTTCTGTATCGTAAATTTCTGGTTCATCCGTGGTATTGCAGACCTTGTGAAGGATGGACGTTTTGCCTGCATTTGCTCTTCCTATAATGAGAACTCGAAACCGTTGAATCATTTCCCTGAGGACCTGAGCGTCGATGGATGCCATGAGGAGATCTTAGTATGCGTCCTGAAGTAGAGGTGATCTGATTTATGTTGAAAGCTGTTCCGTGGTACAGAACGAGATCGTGGCGAGAGATAACAACGAAGCAAGGGCTCGTACGGCTTATGACACAACAGCTACACACGGCGTCTATCTCGTTGCATTAGGCAAACAATTCCACCTCCCAGTCACACCGGCGCAGTTGCAATTATTCAATCATTTGTACAATAGAGCACAAGGATCATACAACAAACGATGTCGAACGATGCTAATAAGAACGTTGAGAGATATGAACTATAATGAACAATCAGAATACGATGAAAATGACAGAATTTCTCTCTTCCCTACCGTCAGGCTCAAATATCTGTAGGCGGATCTTCCCAGGTCATCCAGACGATTGATCCTTGAGAGTAAACAAGAGCATGTCGGGATGTGCATGTGAGACACGACATTTCGTGGTACTGGACAGGGTCTGAACATTTCACCCCGGAAGATGGCGTTCTGGGTATGAAGTAGTATCGGGTGACGGAGCAGCTGTCGCTGAGTCAAACGCCGATACTGGAGATGAATAAGACATTGTTGAATGTGTGACGTCTTTCTTTATGGCTGCATCGCGTCGCAAGACACCGTATGATATATATGTTCGAGACGTGGAGTTTGCGCTTCAAGTTCAAGTGTTGTTTTTGATGAATATGATCCGCCAAGTCTGCAGATAGGCCTGCATTTTGTGTTTAATGACAAAGCTGTTGACCGGGGAAGACAGAAAGTTGAGTGACATAAACCAATTTGTGACCACGATGTGTGACGTCCTTGCGGTTTGAAGTCTTCTCCGATGATATAGACCACAACTCACGAACGTCGTAACAGCTTGCTGATGTAGCTGCTGGTCTTCAATATTGTATGCCTGGTGCATCGCATACCAGGTCCGTCAACAATTTACATTTGCAACGCTCTTGTTCTCAATTGTGTTAGGTTTTATCGGGCCGGCAGCCGTACTGAGTACTCGGAGTGAGGTAGTTGTGGCCATCCTCAAGGGTGTCAAGCCTAAGCATCCAGATATTCCTGCCATCGAAGATTTTCACTGGAAATTTATCAACTTTAGCCATCACAGCAACCTTGCCCACACCTTGTCGTGTATGGGCGTTCAGTCCGTCTCCTGCGAATCGACACAATGATGTAGGCTTCTTCTGTCCCAATGCTGTCCTAGCAACGTAGACAATACACAACAGGACCTCAAAATATCACTCAAGTGCTCATCGTGATGTTGTAGTCACCATTATGACGCGGCGGTTAACGAGAATGCAATTCCACGGTTATTAATGTGCATCCCAACAGGAATTGAAAACGTTTTGTTCAGGCTACAGCGGTATAAACCAGATTTCTCAAAAGTCGATACATTTACAATGGGTGTAACGCCCAGAGAAGATGATTCAAGCGGTGAGGAAGTGACTGTTGCAGGTGTGCTAGGGCCGCAGTATCTGTACTGATTGGGTAAAGTCAGCTAGTGATTGGCTCTATTTCATGAATTCGATGGAAGAAAACGGAAGAATAACCGTGCGCTGGTGTACGGACTCCATTTCATTTGGAATGGAGACGTCATTTGATCGATATTCATATTGGCAAAAGGGGGTACTACAATTAACTTATTGTTTCGGCGCTCAGCCTACCTCGTTAAAAGAGCACGATCTATGAAATAACTAACCTAAATGATTCTGTCATTCTTATCCCACTGCAGGTCTTGGTTAGAGAATGTCAGGAGGAAATCGTGGTGGTGGAGAAGTGACCCGTCTGTCATGATAGCTACCACTGGTGGTAGTGAGATAGACCCCGACAACCAGCAAGTCCATGATCATAGCATCCTGCGACGATGCACTTCCTCACGCGACTTTTGATGCAGCCTACCTGAACTTACGGGATTCATATCCAAGCAGTCGCCTCATCCAATGGCGCACGGTAGTTTCGGGGATGTGTGGAAATGCACCTACAACGCACCCAACCGTCAAGGCCAGGAGGCAAGCAGACTACGCGTATGGCTGTCCAGCAATCTGAATCCATGACAGGTAGCAGTCAAATCCATAAGAATTAATATCGCAGGTGATGATTCCAGAGCCAGATTTACTCAAGTACGTCATCAGCTTCCCCTTTGTATGTAATACGCTTGCCCAAACCTTATGGTTTCAGAGACTCTTGGGCGATTTCCATGCACGGAAGCAACTGCATCACGAAAATCTTTTGCCTCTGCTCGGTTTCAGTCATGAATTTGGGCCACTTCCAGCGATGGTTACCCCCTGGAAACACAACGGCTCGCTCACAACATATCTTGAACACCATTTCATAGAATTGACCATTGAACAAAAGCTTCGGATTGTGAGTTGTCTCTCAGAAGTGCTCATACATCATGGTATTCATTGGAACTTTAGTTGCGGCAAGTCGCTGCAGCCATCAGCTACCGTGCGTGGAATCTTTAATAGTTTGTGAAAATAATAGTTGACAGTATTGCAGTCCACTCGAAGGGCGTGGTACATGGTGACCTTACTGCCGTACGTACTGGTTGTCTGATGCCCGCTTTCTAGCTCTGATCTGGAACACCAGAACAACATTCTGATAGACTCAGACCGCAATGCCTACGTAGCAGACCACGGAATTCTCACAATGTGTTCTGAGCTCTCAGGGACTTCATACATCAGAAGCAACGTGCGGTGGGCTGCGCCAGAGCTCTTCGAGGTACCCGAGAACGAAGAGTCATTAGCTCCACAGCCAGCTAGCGATATTTATTCCTTCGGATGCATCATGCTTCAGGTTCGAGGCGTTCCTTAGTAGTTCCGTTAGTTTGCGACTAATATCTCGTAGGTTATGACAGGTAGACCACCATATGCAGATGTGCGAAGCGATCATCAAGTCATTGTCCTGATACTGAAGGGTAAGAAGCCTCCAAGACCAATAAGTCCGCACGATGCAGATTCTTTCTGGGATTTCATCGAAAAATGCTGGGGTGATACAGGATGTCGCCCATCTGCCGTTGATGTTCTGAACTTTCTAGGATTGGACCATGTCACTGCACTAGTTAAAAAAACAGAGAGCTGATCAATTTTATTTTATGTATATACTACATAGCAGATACATGCGCTTCACGCAGCAGTCTGGATGCTAAAATCTCAGGTTTCTAAATCATGATATTAACAGTACACGTGGCAGTTGTTACATTCCCCCTCCTGCTGCCCTGAGAGCCAAGCCACACACGGTATGTGGAGCTCGGAGTGCATAAAAATGAGAATATTGTAGGTTTATCTCCTGTGAGAAAAATATGTCATGACCCTACTACATACTACCAGGTCAGTTCGACGACAAACACCCAAGAATCAGCGCTGGATGATCGAATTAAAAAAGATTCAGAACTACGAAATCTTGCCCTCGCCTGTCACGACATGCTACCCTACATCCTCAGTTTATTCCACAACTTGCCGCATGAGCCATATTGCATGAAAACGTCACAAATCACGATCAAAGAGCGATTTTAATTTAGCTCACGCTCAGGCTGCCAACTTCATTGACGAGCGGTTGAATGACAAGCCTTTGCGGCGTGTCCTCATCTTAGGACTTGTCATCATACGTAGGCGTGTTTCTTTCATATCCTTTCACGGTGCGAAATGGTTCGAAGCTTTTGGTGCATACAAAATGGGATGGGTCAATCGTACAGTAAGTCATCAATTGCTTTTCTCAGTAAAGACTGACTCAGAAAAAGCTGGTACACAGGCCGGCAATTTGACGATTTGGCCGAAGCCTTCAAGAATCAAAATAGACACTCCCTGAACGACTGACTCGTGTTAACAACGTTTTGTAGCCGACAAAGTTACAACTATCATGGCATCTTCTCGAAGCTCTATCTCTTTGCCACGAGGATTGTCTTTTGCTAATAAAGCCCGGAAAAAGAATATTGCCTTGCGCAATTACTGCTCTTTTTGGTGCTGCCGATTAATGCTCTCTACATCCCTGACAACACGCTTCAAGAAGCTCATTGTCCGCCCAGAAGTAGGTTCTATGCTTGACGCCTACTAATATGGGCGTTTGTAGTGGAGGGGAGACATTCATAATCGATCTGATTCATCCACAGCGTTTCTTCGACCAATACCAGTGGGAACGTTTTCAGTTTGACCCTACGCAGTCTTTTTCCACCGTAATTATCGGGATAACTTGTGATATTGTCGAACTAGTGTTTTCTGCATATAAGACTGTAGTTTCTCAGTGCAAGGGAACAGACTATTTTTCTCTGTAGTTTCTCGTCGATATGTTCCACCTCCAACAGTTCTTCCATAGCCTGGTATGTTTTTTGACATTATCCATGAAGCCATCTATTTATCTAACTCTAACAGGTCGGCCGTGCACCAGGTAGCCAAGTATCTCCTGTTCAATCCGTTGATACAGAGGACTTGTATGTCTTTTCTTTTTGCCTTGGCGAGACTTGGTGAACATGGAACAGTAATGGTATTCCTAACATCAAACCAAGTGATCTCCAAAGGCAAACCAGCTACCCGACCGCTACGGGTGGTCTTGGAGATGTTTACAAGTGTACATGGAACCGCGGCGCAAGTTCGGATGAGGTATTTCACAGACTTGTTTTTTTTTGCATGTCCTGATTGTGACTTCAGGTGGCGATCAAATCCCCACGATTCCAAAGTCTGAGTGATCCTGAAATTGCCAAAATCAACAAGGTATAGTGGGATCCAGTCTGTTGACCGCTCATCTGAACTTTTGAAACGCAGAACCTTGAGCGCGAGATCCGTATATGGGCTGCGATGAAGCATCGATACGTATTGCCCCTGCATGGCACTGTAGTCGAAGAATTCGGCCCATTTCGCGCGTTGGTTTCCCCCTGGATGCCGAATGGGACTTTGAACTCTTACCTAAATCGTGCACATGAGACCCTCTCAATGATGGATAGACTTCAGCTGGTGAGTTTGATTCACGAAGCCGAATACGACAACTTACTATGTTTTCAAATAGCTCAAACAAATTACCGAGGGGCTCAAGTATCGTGAGTGATGGATTGACTATGAATGTGACAAATATAACTTTGTTTTCTGCAGTTCACGACCACGACGTGATACATGGTGACCTTACCGACGTAAGTCTACGCATTCCGTGCAACCGAAATGATCTCATGATAATTGTAGGGCAATGTTCTGGTTGCTGCCGATGGATCCCCTCGTCTTGCAGATTTCGGTATCTCCAATATCATGGTACAATCCAACCCTACATTTTCCTACCATAACGGTGCAGTACGCTGGGTCGCCCCGGAGCTCTTTGTTCCCCCAGAAGATCAGCCTATACAATGCGCAACAAAATCTACCGACGTATACGCTCTCGGCGGTATCATGCTTCAGGTTCGTAGTCCCCAGTTAGGTGGCTAGTGACACTCACGTCGCCTGCGTGCAGGTCCTATATGGGAAACAGCCGTACTGGTGGTTGAAGTCTGCTATACACGTTACTTCTGCTAAGTTCAAAGGCACAGAGCCCATCGACTCCTCCATCGATATCCAATCTGATCACCTGAATTTCATGCGGCGGTGCTGGTCAACGGAGAGCAAGCTTCGTCCATCAGTAGAAGAGGTGATAAACTATCTTCAAGAAGAGATGTCGAATGAGAATTTGTCTTTATAAGGTCTCGGTTTTGAAGCGATGTTTTTTCCTGTCTTTATGTTAATTCCGGGTGTCCTATTATAAATCATGATGGTCCATGTATGCTCCTACTTCTCGGTGTCGTATGATACGCTAGCTGGATTCGTATTAATGCAGGAGCAATACTCATGTGCCAGCGGACTGCATGTAATACCAGTCCTCATAATGTATGTAAACAAGGCAGTGACAATATGGTAAGTACACAGATATTATTCCGAGTACATAGCATCCTGGGTTAGCTCGTTCATATCGGTGTTACTCTACTCCTAAGAACTCTACAATCGCAGAAGTCACTGGTCGATCATCAAAGATGACAGATATGCATCTCAACGCAAAATCCCTGTATACGTCTTCAATATCAGAGAAGTGACGGAAGGGTTCTGTTCCTGCGACTCTTGCCGCAATAACGTGGTGCGCTTTCGTTAGCCATAGGTAAGGTGCGCGTCCACAAAACAGCTGCACGCTGTCAGTACAGTAACTCACATGAAATCGAACGGGGAGCAACACACCTGAAGCATGATGCAACCATATGAGTAAACATCGGCGGCTTTGGTTGGCATCACTACTCCCCCTTGGTCGGGCATGGCAAACATCTCAGGCGCCATCCACCGTACATTTCCTTGATGGTACGAATTGAAGGTGGAGTTTTGTGTTTCTGAAAGTATCACCGAGAGACCGAAGTCTGCAAGATAAAGTCTCTGATCGGCATCCATCAGAACATTGGTCTGTAAATTTGTTATAACAAGACATCTTAGCTACAACTTTCAACACGTACACATGTTAAATCGCCATGGACCACTCCTTTTTCGTGTACTAACAAGTCGGTGAGCATGCCTGATCCAGATACAAAACAAATATAGATGCACAATACTTGAGGCCAGCAGCCATCTGTCTCAACTGAAGATATGTTAGAATTCGTTCGGTGTTGCGATATACGGCACGTACCATTCTCAGTTTGTCAGCCTCAGAAAGAACAAATCCCTTTGTCAGATAATTATCGAGCGATCCATTTTCCATCCACGGAGAAACTAGGGCAGGGAGTATCCCAAAGCCATCGACAACACCATTTAAAGGTAGAATGTTTTCATGCTCTAGTTTGATCCAAACATAAGCCTCGCGACGAATCCTCTGTGAGTTGAAATGAATGAACACAAAGACTTTCAGCTCATTCTTGCTCCCACCTTGCTTGTCTTATTCACTAGTTCTGTATCGTCTGCTTGAGGAACCCTAACTGATTTGACCGCAACCTAGAAGGCAGTCAATATTGTGAATTTTCGATCGAGTGCACAATTACCTTGGACGTTCCATCCTGAGATTGTGGAGACCAAGAACACATCCAGACGTCACCGAGCCCTCCTGAGCCATTGGGATACGATCCGAGTTTTTTGACTTCTGTCGCGGGAATCTTATATAGCTTGATTTTGAAATTTATTGGGTAAGAAGGCTGGTGACTGCCATTTCCCTGCCAAGGCCCGTCGAGGGTAATCTGTGACTGCTGTTCACATTGAATACAAGGGCAGAACTTACCACAGATTTCGTAGAAAAGCGATTACCCATTGTGATAATAACCGTGCTAGACCAAGTTGACGAAAGGCAACCGTGTGATGGTCGTTGTTTAAGCTGCTGGTCTGCAGATATATAATTGAAAATGTAAACGCTCAACAGACGTCGCGTGATGGGGCAGTGAATTGTCGGACCGCATCATTGATACCAGTTTGAGTGAAACTCTGCTTCGCAAACTTGAAAACTGCGAGATAGTCACTTTACGGCTGATTCCTGAATATACCTTGACGGCGATGTTCATTCACAGTGCAAAGTTTTCTCGGCAATTGCCTAAGCCTTTATGCTTCCGTACTAGTCGCTTAGTAGCGGCAGCTCGTGCACACGCGTTTATCTCGTGGTTATTGCGTCGACAACGGAAAACCCCAGATCTGCGCGCAGATACACGCAGCAGTCTAAATATTCTGTCACGATGGATATAATCTTCGTGGAAAAACGCTAGTCTTCTATCAGAATCCGAAGGACTCCACTAGCGCTGCACTGGTTGGTAGCGTCTATCATAAAACCGAATTCTTCAGCGCTCTAAATTCTCAAAGGTATGTGCTAGTAAGGCATGTCAATAACCTAAGAAAGATCCTGTTCACTAATATACACAGTTGGCCGCTCTCTCACCAGATTTTTGAGCGCCGAGACTTGCTGCGGGATAACTTGCAGGAATATGCCATTTCTCTTATTACTTTCCACCAGATCTGAGAGGTTCAAGAAAGGCTTACGCGTGAACGCAGTCGAAGGGGCCTCCTCAGTCGCACCTCTTTGTCACACTATAGACTTCTTTAGCCTCAGATGTGACATATATCCAGGAAAATCCAGCGTAAGTTCTCGTTTCAAGAATTGCACTCGTCCAGCTTCATTATCCGGGATTCCTACATAGAACGTCTGATGTCGGGACTGCATGGTTTCCCGAGTTAAGCGCACGCTTATCAGGATTAGACTATGTTTTCTATCATCCAAGGTACGTGTTCAGTGTCTGAAAAGTGATGCTTGACGCCCCGGTTCTGATACTCTGGGTTGATAGTCGACCAGTGGTCGAGGCCGCCCATGAAATAATTCTCACCCCCCTTAGCTAATTTCTCTCCAGGCCGCGCAGGACTCAAATAACCACTCATCACGTTGTCACTACTAGTGTTCTAGCATTGATCGTATCCGGAAATGACAGGTGAGAGCTTTACGATCTGGCGCTACGCAACCACTGGCGCAACCCCTTAACCACAAGACAGGCGCCATGATCTAAGCCACATCAAGGCCATATAGCTTGTTGCATCCAAGAAGCTTGATCCCGTGCAGGACTACACAAAGTTTTCTTCGGCATTCGGTTCGAGTCTGCTTCCGATAGATAACTGGAACAAAAAACGAACAAGCGCCACACGTGTATTGCATAACGAATTGGGAAATATAATACTTTGATCAGCTTTGATTAGGGGAGTTACGAGAAAGATACGCAACTGAGGATGGAATAGTTGAGTGTTAATCTTGTATCGTTGTAAAACGCATAGTAAGGATGCATGTAATCCAACATGCACATCGCAAGATATCTTTCCCCGAGTCTGATGGAAGACGTGGAGTGTACCAATCACCGATGGATAAGCCCATTAAATAACACAGTCCATCAGAGTATTCCATCACACTTGTTATCAAGACGCCAGGTTTCAGGTTCAAACAGGTCATATGTAGGATGGCCTCATGGTCACAGTATTTTTGGGTTGACAGCATTGGTAATTTGTTCTTCAGCAGTATATAAGGATGCCCGCTTCATCTCCTACATTTCAGCGGTCTAGCACCTGTCATTTCGAACTCTGAGATCTAACTTTACTTCGCAATGGGTGATATCTCCCCCGTAAGTCGATATTGCTTCCACGTTGATGACTCAGATATTCTAAAATCACTGGCAGGACCCAGTTCAATTCAAAATTGAACCAACACCTATTCCTACGATAAACATCGTAAGGCATGGCACCTATCCTATCTATACAGGAGGGCTCGGTGACGTCTGGAAATGTTCGATGATTATACAACCTGGAACCCAACGCCTGGTGAGTTAAGTTATGGGTAGAAGACTCATTATTTATCATAATCAAGGTCGCTGTCAAATCTCTCAGGGTCCCTTTAACAACAGATGTGGAATCATTAAACAAGATAGGCAAGGTTAGGGTGGGGATTGACATGCAGTTCCACTCGCTGATCAATCTGCTCCCCAGAGAGTTCGTCGCGAGGCCTATGTTTGGATACAGTTGGAACACGACAATATTCTCCCTCTCGACGGCGTGACTGAAGAATTTGGGCTACTTCCAGCACTAGTGTCTCCATGGATGGAAGGAGGGTCGCTGGACAATTACTTGAAGCGCGAGTTTTCCGGACTGACTGACTCTCGAAAATGGAAGCTTGTAAGTGCCAAATGGCTACTACACTACTAGCTTATACTTAGCCATGATTTCAGGTACGACAGGTAGCTGCTGGTATTAGTTACCGTGCGTTCCGTTGTCAACAAATGTAGCGATCGAACTATTTACTAAAGATTATCCTTTAGTGCACAACAAGGGTATCGTGCATGGTGACTTGACAGCGGTAAGTCTTATCCAGATCTATATGTGGTATGTAACTGAATTCAATGACAGACCAACGTTTTGGTTGACGGCCTTGGCGATCACGTCCGTCTTGCAGACTTTGGTCTATCGATGATCATTGCTGAGGAAGGCAACGCCACATTCACCTCCTGTCATCCAGGAAACGTGCGTTGGATGCCCCCGGAGGCTTTCCCAGCCGGAGATGAAGACGAGGACGAAGTTAAATACGAGAAGCCAGTCAAAGCTTGGGATGTCTATTCGTATGGCTGTGTAGTGTTCCAGGTCTGTCGGGTTGTTAATACACGAAAATAGCCTGCTTACAATAATCCAAGATCTTTTCGGGAAAAGAGCCCTACGTATGGATAAAAAATGTTTTCCAGGTTACGGGCGCGCTGAAGAAGGGACGCGCACCTTTTAAGGATATACAAAATCATGAGGTATATCAACAATTCTCACCGTGCTTGAATACGATATCACCCGAACGCCCGACCATGGACGATATCATAAGACTTCTTGGGTCACTGTAAACGTCGTCATGTAGTGAGATGTAATGATAGTGTATACATATTGCAGTAATGAATTTGGAGAATATTGTTACACGAGTTAGAGCTTATTATACTACTCACTTTGGTGGAAGAGGGTTCTGCAATTCTGTAAGATGCTGCACAGTGAACATAATGTCAGGCCTTAGGTGTAAGGAGCCGCCGGGGAAACGTAATTTGCTACAGTGCTCTGTAGCACAATCCACTCCGCTGGCTACAGAATTCCTTTTGTACTCGCTTAGATATCAATGCCTGTCCTTACTTTCTCGGATCTCCTGATCAGTATCTTCAGTGAATCAACTCCCTCTCTTCTCTCATGATCCATATATCTCCGTCGAACCTATTAGTGGCAACATAAGTATAGGAGTATAGGCGAGGTGGCGACTGTAGAGTTTGACCATGTTTAGAGCGAGAGTTGTTGGACTCCGCAGTCCGCACGATTTGTATGTCCGGCGACAGCTAATGTATAACTTGCTGGCGCGGGCGGACTCGGAGGTTCTTCATCTCATCAGTTGTGCTATGGCCAAAGTAATGGATTTCGATTCTATGATAGACTAGTATGTATGATTCTACGGACAATAGCATTGCTATGAGGTACCGAGCCAGCGGATATGTGATCCTATATTATACTTCGACACTATGCTATGCCAGCGAGGCAGCTAGAATGAAAAAGACAAGAATGAACCAATTCCGAACGGCAACATTATGTAGATGCTTCGGTAGAGATACCTCTCTCGAGAAAGTCCAGTACCTCCTTCACTGATGGACGATTCTCGCTCTTGATTGACCAGCACCGCCGCATGAAATTCAGATGATGTGCATGGATTTGTATGGTGTTATTAATGGGCTCTTGGTTTTTGAACTTTGATGACATGACTTGTGGAGCAGTCTTGATCCACCAGTAGGGTAGTTTGTCGTACAACACCTGTGGGTACCATGTCAGCGTCATAAATAAACGTAAATGTGACGTTGACCTGAAGTATGATACACCCAAGAGCATATATATCACTAGATTGGGTGGCAAATTGCACGGTTTGACCTTCCGGGAGGACGATGAGCTCTGGAGCTGCCCAACGAACCGCACCAGTTTGGTAGGAGAATGCCGGGTTAGATTTCACCATGATATTCGAAACACCGAAGTCTGCAAGGCGTGGGGATCCATCGGCAGCAATTAGGACATTGTTCTACAATAATAATAATTAGTGGGTCACGAAATGTATAGTGGAGGTAAACCTACACTAGTCAGATCGCCATGAATGACGTTTTTGTCGTGGACTGTCCACAGTGTACTGTTAAGCCAGTTGCTTCCAAGCCAACCTGTTACTTACGATATTTGAGCCCTTCGGTGATCTGTTTGAGCTTTGACGAACAGTAAGCTTCAGTAATTGGAGTCAAAAGAGAAACTTACAATGCGAAGCCTAGCCATTGTGGTCAGAGTTCTACCTTCACCAGTAAGATAGGAGCTCAATGTCCCATTCTCCATCCAGGGGGATACCAATGCTCGAAATGGACCAAAACCTGTTACGGTGCCATACAGGCGCAATACATACCGATGGTTTAATCTGGTCCAGACCTTGATTTCGCGGTCAAGATTCTGTGTTCCAAAGAAATGAACTCTAGACACGCGGCAATTTCAGAGGCTAATCAAACATACATGATTTATTCTGGCAACGTCGGCGTCTGCGAGACTTGGGAACCGTGGAGACTTGACCGCAACCTGAGCACAAGTGAGCATAAGCATGGAGAAGATCAATGTGTAGCATACTTCTTCCAGCCCCGTGCCCCTGTTCAATATGCATGCGTAGACATCTCCAAGTCCACCTGAAGCAGTCGGAAAATAGGGTGTCCTGGCAGTGGTGCTTGTGTCCACAATGAACGAGCCATACGTTGATGCCTGAGTAGTTGCGGTCGGAATCAGATTAATAAGTTGCGAGTCCCCTTTAGAGATAGAACCGCGCCCGCTGTCCCCGTCTTCGGAGGTATTGACAAGGGAGGTCTGGCTTAAACAAGATTGCCTATCAGAAGAAGACCGAGTACCATCAGATGAAGAGGGTGAGCTGGGTCGAATAATGTAACGAGAGACTTGACGTGCAAGAGTCTTCACAGGAGTCAGCATATTGATAGGAGAAGCACGGGCACAAAAGGATCTGAATTTACTTTCCTAGCATCAGTGGTTTACCATCTTATACACAAGAATTACGACGATTCCCGCTCACATCGCGGAGTAGATCCACCAACACCTCCGGGGAATAGAAATTGCAGAGGGCGCACCAGAGCAGCCGTAACTGGTATGGATCGAATGAAATCCACGCTGGATGCTGACATTCCACCACATAATCGCCCATCTCTAAACACATCAAGTGGAGAAAGGCAGGTGAGATATCAGATTCTTGAGGCGTGGTCAGGGATGTGGAACTGCCAATTGGAACTTTGGCCTAAACTATGCGCAAGTCATTGGTTTCGGCAACAACCCAGGCTGTGAATCTTGATAAACAATTCTACGTCAGCAAATACTGCCTGTCGTCTGACTTCGCGCGCCGAGAAGTATGCGCTTACCCTAAAAATAAATGGTTCTATCTCTAGGATGATAACTCGAGGCGGCGCCTATACGACTCGTGTTGTTCTGCCCACGTAAGTCCACTGTTTAGACCACCCATCCAATAAGGGCCTTGATCATGTATCCATCATATCGAGCTTCAAGGTCCATTATCCCCGGAAACTTGAGTGATGTGCGTTGCACATCTAAATGAGCTCCCAATTAGAAGCTGTTCTGTTGACGAAGGTGAAAAGATCTTGACCTCGCCGATTCTAGATTTTCTGCCAATAGATCAAGCCGAGAGTTACGGCACCCTGGATGTGAAGTATAGATACTATTACCTGTGTCGGCGTTATTCTCCGCCAGAAGTTTAATCTTGGATGGACCATGCTTCAAGTGCGTGTGCATGTGATCATTGATACCGATTCACTGATCTCCATGCAGGTCTCAAGGACGAAGTCCTACAGTTTAGTGGACATGGAGCAAGGCCAAAATATACCTACATAACTGATGGCAACTGGGGTTTCAGAAATCATTGCATTTATGAAAGGACGAGCAATCAATGTTAGTGTTGGACTGAATCAATCTACAAAGTGACCATCTTGTATGGATCAACCCGAGATTACCAAAGTCATTAATTTGATAACTTACTACTGGATACCGTAACAGATGCAGGTCATGTGGTATGGTGCCACACGTTATACAGCAACATCGTCCAATCGAGTCATATTCAGCACCCCCTTACCGAATCCACTCGCAACCACTTTAAACCCGTTATCTTGCACATCCGCGAGGAATAGCTCGTGTTGATCTGCCATCCTCTCATTGTTCCTCCGAATCTCCTGGATAATCCCGTGTTGGCGTACGCAAAGCGGGCATTCGGTCTCGTGGTCCAGTAGACATCTATAATAAATGTCCGTTAGCGCTGATATCACAAATAGCCAGAAGAAGTGTGCTTTTTGAGGAAAGGAATAGTTTGGTCAAATAATGAGTAAGCGAAGTACGTACCGCTGGTGGTATGAGTGGTTGCACATGAAATGGACACTGGGCAGGTCGAGCTGACCGCTGCACTGAGAACAACGCGTCACACTGAACACCTTTGCGTGCATCGGGTCTTCTAGTTCAGCCACTTGCTTCAACTTCGCATCCGTCTCCAACCGGTAGGAGTTTATCAGCTGTTGGTCCTATCACGCGAAAAATCAGCAGCGCGTAGATGAGAAATAAATGTAAAGAAATCACAGTCTGCACTTCTTCCCTTGCCTCCTTGATGCGTCCCATCAGCCAGTTCTTAACAAGGCCTACGCTCGCTACTCCATTTCTACTCAGTATCTGGATCACACCAAGCGGAGGTATTATCCGCTCCTTCTCAATATGTTCTAGAATCTTCTCCACGTCCACCTGGTGCCGCGTGAGCAGCTCCGGCGTGCTGGTCAAGAAGCGCAGCACCAGCTCATAGAGGTGCGAGTGCGTTGGGCCATATCGTTCAAGAGCCTGTACGACTTCCGTTGATGCGGAAGACTCGGATGGCGATGCACTGTGCTTGTCCATCCAAAACCGTAAAATGTCCTCATACATACCCAGCTTCTCCCAAAGTATTATCAGACCTGGGGTATAGCTGTAGCTGCTGCAAAGAATCAGTGCATGTGTCTTATCGCACGGTAAGGAGTCGGTCGTCAGAACTTTGAGTGCCTTGTCCTGTTGTTCTGGAGAGCCCCCGTCAAGATAGAGCTCAAGTAACGTGTTCCAAACTGCTTCCTGATTGCGCTTCTCGGAGTCTTCATCTTTGTCCGAACTGGTATTTAGAAGAGAGGATGGGAGAGAAGAGATCGACTGTCCCGACCGACGTGCGGCTACGCTTTCTAGGAAACGGACAAAGTATGACGGGTGATCGACAAAATGCGCAAAATAGAGTGTAGGCGATGGCCGTTTATCTTTGGATGGCGTTGGTACCCCGGGCTGCGTTGTTTGAGGCTGTGTAAGGTCCTCCTCTTCATCCGCTTTGGAATCCTCAACTTTGTCTTCTGGCGCGGGTGTACGAGAGAGGGCAAGGTACGAGAGGTACGACGGGGTGTTTGCTGGCGTATTCGGCTGTTGTGGAGTGGTGTCCTCTGCTTCGGGAATGACGAGGGGCCCAGAAACGGTGCAAAGATCGATAAGAAGCTGCGTCGTCTCCTCTGGAAGATTGTCTAGCATAGCGCGTCCGTACCTTGCGAGGTTGCTTTCCGCCTGTATAAATGTATTGGCCTCGTGCAGGAAAGAATCTAAACAACAATAACGAAGATTAGACTTACTGCGGCTGCTCCTAAGTGTCTTAAATACGTCAATGCTTCCCCATACTTCCCAGCGTCCTCAATCATAACCCTCAAATATTCTTCGTGTCGCTTATAGCGCTTCGCAAGGTAGCTGGCATGATCAAAGTATCCTGCCTGCCTGCACACCCGAATAGCAGTATCCAGGTCAAATGGAAGGTCGCCATTTGACTCTGCCGCACCAGAACGTCGAGACTCTGTTTTGATGAAGCTGTCCAAGCGTGCAACGTCTTTGAGTTTGGTGTAGGTATTAAGAAGAAGAGTGGTATGATCAGCGTTTGCGAGGCCAAGGGCATGTAGCTCTTGCAGATAGGTAACGAGATTGTGTATACGCTGAGCGTCCAGGAACTGTACCACCATCGTCAGACCTGTCGTTTTGGGAAAAAATACGAATAACCGACTTTTCTAACGACGTAGCTTGGTTTTACCCAGCCTATCGTCTTCAGATAGCACGTCATCGCGCCATCCCAATCTCCTTTCGTGTAGAGATGGTCGCCGTGCTGACGGTGAATATCAGCCACATAGCTCTCGTCAAGGTGTTGTGTCTGCGCAAGACTCAATGCAAGTGGGTATAGAGCCTTTGCATACAGCATGGAAAGTTTTGCAGAGGTGGATTTCTCGGCAAGGCGAGTCAGCTAAATAAGGGCAGTGACGTCGGATTAAAAGCAACGGACAATTCTAAAAACCGTTAGGACGCACCTGCCCGTTATTTGTGAGGATGTAAATATTTCCCCACTCCGAGATCACCTCTCTGATACCCTCTGCAAACACCCCGGTATATCCGACTACCTTATTCTCCATGTCAAATACAGTCACCCTCGACGCATCGCCATCTCCACCTGCAGGTTGTGCTGCAAGCTTTCGCGTAGCAGATGACGTTGACGTAGCTGTTGTTGGTGGTGAAACAACTATCACGTAGTTAAGGTGGGTGTGGATCGACGACTTGTAGCCTGTGAAAGGCGCAAGGTCACCTCTCAGGACTTAGATTCGTACCAATCCACTCACCTTCGTAAGCATATGGTGGCTCCCTCCCTTGCAAACCATACGCATATACTGCCTCGTCTCTCGCAAGCACGATCTTCTCGGCGCGCCAATCCATCACCGCACATCCCAGTCCACATCCAATATCGTCCAGCAACACGCTAGATCCTCCACTCCCCTTGCCGGACACATGGTACAAGTATACCGAATTCGTGGTCACAATGAAAAGGTGCAAGTTGTTGTCCTTAGCATCGGCATTAGTAGAATTCGGAAGTTCTCGGAAACCAAGGCCTGTGATAGGTTCAGGGGATGATTCATGGATGGTGCGTGTCTTAGGGAGTGCAGTCAGGGACGTCGCGGAAGATAGTGACTGGTCCAAGTGCCTGTAAAGTAACACCGTCCCGTCGGCCAAACCGATGGCAAGGAAAGACAGCGCAGAAGAAAGTGCAAAACAAGAGACCTGAATTACAAGCTCACCGAGCGAAAACTGAGCGTAGCGAGCCACTCACCGGGTGAGGCTTATTGCTGGGCTGAACCTTGGAAGATTTCAACAACACTGGTGCTTGGTTTCTGCCGTCCGTCTTCCCAATATCCCAAATCTTCAGCAAACTACCTCGCACTGCACTCTCCTCCCCAATTGTAACCAATACACCATTCCTCTCTGCCATATGCATTACTCGTCCTCCCACATGTGCGACCCAGCTCGTTGTCGATACGAACTCCTTGTTTAGAATGTGTAGACTGCCATGAATATCCGCAACGAGCAGCCCCGCACTGGATGAGGCGACTGTTGAAATTTCTGAGGCATTTTTGAAAATCTCGGGTGAGCTAGCAAGGTCGTGGACGTCCTTTACAGGGTAAACATCGAAAAATGCAAACTGGCGAAGCTGAAGGGGTCTAGTAACTGAGGGTGACTACGACATCCGACAGTGGCCAACATACCGCAGTAGCAGCTACAACTTGGACAGTCGCATTTGCCATCGAACTTGCCACGAAAGTTGACTATTGCAGCTGTGAGCGGGAATTGAAAGAGCGCTGGAAGCCTGGAAGCTACCTGCTTAGAGTGGGAGTCCTGAAATAATGTACTGTAATCAGGAACAATCTCTGACGGTGTATAACTATGTACACTAGTAGTAGGACTAAATACTCATGTGCGTCAGCTAACGTTGGTGTAGCATATCGTGTATCTACTACTTTACATTCATTGCGAAAATAGCTACAATCTGCGAGCCTATCCAGGACATCTGAGGATACATGTTGACATGATAACTCTAAGCCTTGGCTAGAGTAGCAGAAGTTTTCAAAAGAGATATCAAGGCATGATGCATGAGATGTCACAAACATCATGCTGCACTGACGAAGAATGCCAAGAAACTGCTATGGCATCATGAAGTCGCATGAGAGTTATCAGGAGCTTTCCTGTAGCAGTTTCAGCTGTTCCTCCATAAATGTCAGAACTTCCTCGGCTGAAGGCCTGTGTTCCGGTTTATCGAGCCAGCACTTCTGCATGAACTCCCATAGAGTATCCGTAATAGGCGGAGTTACCGGTCGAGCAGGTTTTCGGCCTCTGAGTATCTGCACGGTAACTTGATGATCACTTCGAAATTCGGAATACGGTACTTTTCCTGTGAAGACCTACAAAGAGAATCATAATCGCATTGTATGGTACCAAGATCCACCTACAAACCTGTAACATGATGCACCCGAAAGAATAGATGTCTGATGCCAATTGGGGCAAGCTCGTTGACTTGTCATCTTCCGGGACCTCAAAGTTTTCAGGTGCAGCCCATCGCACATTGCTTCTGATATATGACGTGCCGTGAAGCTCGGCACATAAAATGAGAATTCCTTGGTCAGCCACGAAAGCGTCGCCATTGTCATTGATAAGAATGTTGTTCTAAGTTGCGTCAATAATTACTTTGATGAAGGAGGCATCCGTGGTACTCACACCGGTGAGATCACCGTGTACTATGTTTTTGGAGTGCACTGATATTCAAGTTAGCTTTGCGCCGGATACTGACGTTAACCGCATACAGTACTGGAGAGCTGAAGCGACATCTTTGAGCTGTAATAGGAAAGATTAAGATGCGAGCCATACCATAGTAAAGAAAGACCCACAATTTGGAGCATTCGAGTGAGAGTGAGTTGCTGGAAATCACGTTCCAGAAACATGGTAAGTGAGCCTTTGTGCATCCATGGGGAAACGATAGCAGGTAGCGGACCAAACCCTTGAGTTATTCCCAGACAAGGTAATAGATTGGCGTGTTTTAGCTCAGTGTTCTGCCGTAAGTTGTGTTCGAGCCTCTGAAGTGTCGTGCATTAGCAAATAAACATATGATACCAGCACGAAGAGCCACTCAAACCTCGGTAATCTTTGTCTTGCAGCTATCGTTCGGAATTTCGAGTCGCAGACATTTTACTGCGACCTTATAGAGAGGCAAAACGGTATGAGCGATAACACTCACAGGTGTAAACTCGAAGGAGCTACTCGCCTCTACCGTGATTCGGGGGTGGTTCAAGCTGCGCATGCACTTCCAGACATCCCCAAAGCTGCCTTGAGCGACAGGGTATCGGGATGATCCTTTACTTATTTGCTCGGTGAGGTCGGGCAGACTAATAACGTGGTACTCAGTCAAAATCGCGTGAGATATAAATGCAAAGAGAAACAAACTCAGTTGCACCATTGTATATCGTTTTCTTCGAACCAAGCCCAAGGGTAGCAAGTAACAAGCGTAATTTCCTCCAGCGCTTCTTCAACCAGACTTGAAACCAGGCGGGAAACAGGTCTTTCATGTCGAAAGAAGAAAACATGGGATAACTATAAAGGCATGCTCGATTCTTATGACAATTTCCTATCATGACATCAAGGGTTGTAGGTCGGCGGTGGTGTTGGTAGCCCCGAAGCCTCGAGATGAGCCGCTAAGGCTCCTCAACCCTGGATCTAGATGACGTCTCTTGGCGCAGGAACTTGCCATTCTATCTTCGGAACGAGATTTAAAATCCCAGACCCTACTAGATCCATCCTAGAGTGCAAGCGCTCCATGATACGCATTATTGGCGGAATGGAGGCACTACTATATCCTGAAATAAGGCGTAATCTTGTTGCAGTGTGCAGGTAATAACCCTCAGGCCTCAATGATGAACGCCCAAGTAGCTGAGCGCAAGTGTTATCACACGTGATCCACGTTGGCAGGATTAATTGTGGTAAGCGCGATGGATTACGTCTTTCTCAGAACGGTGCCTACTAAATTCACACCGTTTGCATACATACTAACATGCAGCTACCTCATGCCTGTCGAATGAGCAAGTTGCTGGCTTTAGGATCGTCAATTCAGGGGTCGAAGCAGCGAACGCCTGTGGGTCCATATAAAACACGAGTTGTGTCAAGTCCCGAAGGAACGGTAAATTACCAGCATCTTGCAAAACTTTGCAAGTTTCTCAGGCATAGCATCTAGCAGCCGGGCCGGCACACAAGCGCTCAGTGATACGGTGTTCGCGTCCCAGACCTATCGATTCGTTTTCTCCCGTCATCCATTGCCTCCATACCATCTCTTCCACTGATTGCCATCGATTTAGAGGACAATGTCGGGAAATGCTTCTACCCTAGGCGCCTCCTCTGATCTTTACTACATCTCCAGTAAAAATCCCACTTATCGTCTATTTCAATTCTGAACATTTTTCTTCCTAGGTATTGTCATCCGCCTTGATGATACTTCGAAGAAGAAGATTGATTTTGCCGAGTTGAAGATTGATTCACAGCGAGAGGAGATCCGTCACAGATCGGATCAAGACAGAGGCCTTAGTAAAGATTTCGATCCTGCCATGTGAGCTTCACCTAGGCTAAGAGAAACTCGTTCAGAACATCGTCACACAGTGCGGTGACCACTGAGCAGGTTTCCTTAACTATCCATACTGTGGCCATGTTTCCGCGGGGGGCCACCATAGATTTTACATTGAACAGAAGAGACATCTTGGCCAACACAGCGGATCACGAAGGCCAACGAGGTGAACCAATTCTCCTCCAGCTGTATCACATTCAATTTATAGCTTGATGCGATAGAGTACAGGATTACTAAGAGGAAGCTGACAGTTGTCGTCACAATACGGTCAGTATATCGTTCTTCTATCTCAGAACCAAAATGAGCATCCAGGCCTATCCACATCGACCATAATTCTTGATATCAGACAGCTGCAGTCCACTAGCAGCAGTATTTGCCCAAGATTCCGGCTACTGGTAATAGGAAAGGTCCGTCTCTGTCGTTATTCAAGCATAGACAACTCAAGCATCCACTCTACAGACCGGAGTCGGAAAGTCATCGCTGATCCAGCAGGCATTTAAAATAAATGAAGTAGTTAAGTCCATGAATCAGTGACACGTGGTGACAGTTGCTGACGTTCACCTGTCCTTTACAGCATGTTTCTGAACACAGGCGTGGTGAAGCAGATATCGAAAAGGAATTCGTTGCGCCAGAGAATAAACGATTTGTACTCCATGATAGTCAAGGGTTTGAAGCTGGCGATAGCGAGATTTTTACGACTGCAAAAACGTTCATTAGCCGCCGACGCAATGAACCCAAATTGCAGGATAGAATCCACGCGGTCTGGTACGGTCTTTTAGCATCTGGTGTCCCTCTGCCATACTGACACTGCTTGAAGGCTTTGTCTCTCGATACCTCATGCGGATGGACGCTTGCTTGAGAGTGGAGTAGAGGAATTCCTCAAATCGAGGAAGGAAATACTAGGCGACAGTGCGCAGCGTTTATATTTCGTTTCCCATAACTCATTTTTTAAATCTAGTTCCGATCATTGCTGTTTTCACCAAGCATGATGTTTTTATCGACAAATTGGAGTACGAAGCCACTGAATCGGGAGAATGTGACGAAACCGCGCTTGAGAAGCGTAAAGTTGACACTTTGAATAAACTGTGTATCCAGCCGCTTCAGGAAGCAGCCGGGAGGGACATCCTCCACGCAACTGTCTCAAGTAAAGGGATCTCGCTTCTTTAGTCCCCGATGCTGATTTAACATCATAGTGAACGAAGGTTACGAGGATACTATAAGAAATCTGATCGATCTTACAACCACGAACGTCGAAACATTCGTCGCCTCAGAAGCGGCATTAGCAATGATGATAGCCCAGCGAGTAGATATCGGTCTTAAAGTTAAGGCATCAATTGCGTACGCACGACCACTGTTATTTTGATAAATCCTAAATTTTACAATGTTGTTCTCCACAGCATAGGCAAGAAAAGTTAGTATTAGTTTTGTCAGTCTTCGGCGCCCTGTTGACTCCCGATTTTCTAGGATATTGGAGAGGTCTCGCTTCGAGCATGAACTTTGCAGGCTTTACCATGCTGGACTGCTTGTCTGTGATTCACAAGGATATCATTGACGTTTGGAACTTCAACGACCCCCTCTGTGTAAGATGCATATCTAATTTCATGTCACAGACTGCTGACATGTTTCTGCGCAGCACTTGGCCAGTGACCAGTTCAAAGAACTGGTCCTAAAAGATCTGGACAGGTCCGACCTTCCACATGCAGCACAAGCTTTGTGAGCTATCAGTAATTTTACTCTGGGGTGTCTTCAATTTACAGAAACATTGGCAGTGGATTCGGCCTATCTGTGGTCGCGACAATTACAACGATTTTGACAACGCTGGCTGGCCCGGCTGTACCATTTGTTGTGCCGTTTGCCGTAGGGGCGGTCTTGGCTAAATTGGCTTATGATACCTATCAACGGAAGTAAGTGAATGCGCACTGTTTTCGTCTGAAATGTGGTTTATAAGGTGACCGATCTAGAACCATTGTCTTGCAGCGGATTATGACGTATATCGTGGATTTGACATGTATCATGCAGATCTTGTTTCTGCTAGTACCGACAGGGCCTATTTCTCGTCACGTCATCAAAATTGCCGTCAAAGCCTATGAGGAGACGGCCAAAAGTGGTGTCCACTCAGCAATCCGTTCCCACTGTGTGTCTGTCAATCGTAGCGGAGGGGACGATGCGCTGGAGGAGATTATTAGGTTGATCAACAACCATTCTATTAAGGCTGAAGATGTCCAGAACCTGAGGACGAAGATTGGGCGCGTGGATTTGCGAGTAGACGAAGAGTGGTAGTTGTGGTCTCGGAAGTGTACCTTGTTCATAAACACGTGTATTAGGAATTCAGCAGAAGAGTTGTATGGTCAACGTTTGCGAGGCCAAGGGCTCAATTGTCACCAACACCCTTCCTCTCTGCCATGTGCATTACTCGCCTCCCACATGCACGATCCAGCTCGTTGTCGATACCAACTCGGTAGTTTTTTTGTCTTGCTGCAGCCTGGTAGACGGAATGACCGTCGGCTATGAGCGCAGGTGCGGACTTGAAGGAGCTACTCGCATCTGCCGTGATTCGACTCATTCGAGGCTTGCGTATGCACTTCCATGCACCCAGACATCCCATCTAGACTCATCTGCAAAACTGCCTTTGTCGATGATTCAGTGACTCAATCGAGCGGGCTCATAATCTGCATAGGTACTCAGCAAAATATTCTGAGATATAGATGCATAAAAACAAACTTGTTCTTTACATTCTTGTCATTAATTGTTTTGACGCTCGCCTTTCGACTTCCAAGTATATATGGGTATTAAGGTTTAATATTTGATTATGTATGCTTATTTGGCCCTCTGTGTCTTCTTCACCCACACCCTCGATTCAGTGGGTACTGTCAGATCTGGGTTATTTCGGCGGTAGTGTTGTCCGAGTGAGTGGAGTCATTAACTCTCCACAGTGCTAGTATTGAACCAATCGCCATCTCCAAAGCAGATACATCATGGATCCAGATGACGTTTGTGGGCACAGGGACTTGCCATTCTAACCCATGTTCGAAACGACCAGATGCGAACCGAGGCTGAGCCAGTGAGAAGCGCCTCTACTATTAACGGAATACCGGCGCTACGCTTTGTTCATCTGAAACAAGACCATCATAATCTTGCAATGTGCAGGTAATAAACCTTAGGTTCTGGTTCTCACTACACGTGGCACCCTTAACGGACGCCCCAGGGTGTTATCACATATATGAGATCCACGTTGGCAGCTAAGCACCTCGTATTGATTGTGGTAAGCGCGATGGATTACGTCTTTCTCGGAATAATGCATATAGACTTACATGCAGCCGCCTCGTGCCAGTCAGTAAATAATTTGCTGGTTCAAGTGCTGTAAATTCAGGGTTCGAGGCGGTGAACGCATAAACCCTGGGATGTGGGTCGATTCATGTAACACACGAGTTGTGTCAAGTTCCGAAGGAACGCCAAATTATTAGCGCTTCCAGGTCTTGCAGGACTTCTGCAAGCCCCTCAAGCATGTATCCAGCAGGCGCTGATACGAATTTGCGTCCCAGAGCCATTACTTGTTTTGCTCCCGTCATTCATTCCCTCCTTACCCTGCCTTCCATTGACTCCCATTGATTCGGTGCACAATGTCGGAAAATGCCCTCACTGTAGTCGCCTCTGTTCCTCTCCGCATCACTAGTAAGAATTTCCCACTTACCATCTATTTGCCTCTTGAATAATTTTTCTTTCTAGGTATTGTCATCGGCCTTGATGATACTTCGAAGAAGAAAATCGATTTTGCCGAGTTGAAGATTGATTCACTGCGACAGGAGATCCGTCGCAGATCGGAACAAGACAAAGAGCTCAGTGCAAAGTTCGATTCCACTATGTGAGCTCCACCTATATTGGGGAGAAACTCGCTCAAAATGCTGTAATACAGTGCGGTGACCGCTGAGCGGGTTTCCTTGTCTGTACATTGTCACCGTACTAGCGTGTTCCTGTGGAAGACCACCAAGAATTTTTCGTTCAACAGACAGGACATCTTGTCTAATATAGTGGATCATGACGGCCAACGAGGTGAACCAATTCCGCTTCCAGCTGTGTTGCATTTAACTTACAGCTTGATGTAACAGTATATAGGATGACTGAGGGAAAGATGACTGTTGTCATCGGAGTATCGTCAGTATGTTGATCTCTTATCTCAGAAGCAAACTGAGTGTCCTTGTTCATATCGACCATGATTGTTGATATCAGACAGCTGCAGTCCACTAGCAGCGATATTCTGAGTATTTGCCCGAGATTCCGGCTACTGGTAATAGGAAAGGTCTGTTCCTGTCATTGTCTTCAAGCATAGACGACTCACGTACCCACTTCGTAGAGCGGAGTAGGAAAGTCATCACTGATCCAACATGCATTCAAAATAGATGAAGTAGTTGAGTCCATGGATTAGTGCCACGTGGTGACAGTTTCTGACGTTCACCTGTCCTTTACAGCATGTTTCTGAACACAGGCGTGGTGAAGCAGATATTGAAAGGGAATTTATTGCGCCAGAGAATGAACGATTTGTACTCCACGATAGTCAGGGGTTTGAAGCTGGCGATGGTGAGATTTTTACGACTGCAAAAAAGTTCATTAGCTGCCGACGCGAAATGCCCGAACTGCGAGACAAAATTCACGCGGTCTGGTATGGTCTTCTAGCTTCTGCTGTCACTCTGCCATACTGACACTGCTTGAAGGCTCTGCCTCTCGATACCTCATGCCAATAGGCGCTTGCTTGAGAGTGGAGTAGAGGAATTCCTCAAATTGAGGAAGGAAATACTAGGCAACAGTACGCAGCATTCATATTTCGTTTCTCATAACTCATATCTTAAATCTAGTTCCGATCATTGCTGTCTTCACCAAGCATGACGTTTTTGTCGATGAATTGGAGCTCGCCGCCGCCGAATCAGCCGAATATGAACCAGCCGTGCTCGACAAGTTTAAAGTTGACACTTTGGATAAACTATGTATCCAGCCGCTTCAGGATGCAGCTGGGAGCGACATCCCTCATGCAACTGTTTCAAGTAAAGGGGCTTTACTTCTCTAGTTCTTGATGCTGACATATTATTATAGCGAACGAAGAGTACGAGAGCACCATAAGACAACTGGTCGATCTTACAACCACGAACGTCGAAAAATTTGTCGCCTCAGAAGCGGCATTAGCAATGATGATAGCCCAGCGAGTAGACATCGGTCTTAAAGTTAAGGCATCAATCGCGTACGCACGACCACTGTTATTCTAGTAAAGCTTAAATTTCACACTTTTACTCTCCACAGCATCGGCGAGAAAAGTTAGTCTTAGTCTTGTCAGTCTCCGGCGCCTTGTTGACTCCCAAATTTTTAGGATATTGGAGAGGTCTCGCTTCGAGCATGAATTTCACAGGCTTTACCATGCTGGACTGCTTGTCTGTGATTCACAAGGATATCATTGACGTTTGGAACTTCAACGACCCCCTCTGTGTAAGATGCATATCTAATTTTATGTCACAGGCTGCTGACATGTTTCTGCGAAGCACTTGGTCAGTGACCGGTTCAAAGAACTGATGCTAAAAGATATAGACAAGGTCGACCTTCCGCACACAGCGCAAGCTTTGTGAGTCACTAGTTATTGTACTGCGAGACGCTTTCAATTTACCGAAACACTGGCAGTGAATTTGGCCTCTCCGTGGTCGCGACAATTGCATCGATTTTGACCTCGCTAGCTAGTGGTCCGCTTCTACCAATTGTTGTGCCACTTGCCACGGGGGTGGTTGTGGTTAAATGGGCTTATGATACCTATCAACGGACGTAAGTGAATGCGCACTGTTTCCATCTGAAACGCAGTTTATAATGCGAACGATTTAGAAACGTTGTCTTGCGGCGGATTATGACGTACATCGTGGATTTAACATGTATCATGCAGATATTGTTCCTGCTAGTACCGACGGGGCCTGTTTCTCGTCACATCATCAAGATTGCCATCGAAGGCTATGGGAAGGCGTGCAAAGACAATATCCACTTGGCAATTCAATCCCACTGTATGTCTGTCACTCGTAGAGGGGACGATGTGCTGGATAAGATTGTTGAATTGATCGAGGGTCATTCCATCAAGCCTGAAGAAGCTCACGACCTGAGGATGCAGATTGGGCCCGTGGATTCGAAAGCAGACGAAGAGTGGTGACAGTGCGTGCCTGCATACATGACAGTGGCCAACGATTCTGGTTCCTAAAGCGTACCTTGTTCACTACGTGTATTTATGCGCATGCACGCGTTTACTTATCCACGTCACTGTGTGATATCTGACAGCATAAGCCACGTAACTTGAGCGATCGAGGTCACGAGTCCAACTTAGCGGTCACCAGAGGTTCCCGAGCACCAGCTGAGCGAAACTGTCGTTCTTTCCCTGAACGATACTAATCCCATTCGCTCGATCCGATACAGTTTCGCCTCCCTTCGCCTATTGTTTTCCCGCCCACGGTGGTAATTTCGCCAGCGTCGGAACCGACCTAATGCTCTGTCTATTTCTCGCAGAGGGCTGCATCCTACGCACACAACAGCTTACCAAGGGAAAAGGATGTATTAATCGAGAGTAAAATCAAGTCCAAATGTGGTTGAGAAGGAATTTCCAATTTCATAATTTCAAGTCACTCAGCCTGTCTTTCGCGGTCTACAAAGGCTGTCACCTTCTGCTCCACGATGCAGGATGGTGTAGGAATGACGATTCATTGGGGAGAGAGTACTGACTCGGACACCTCGAACTCGCGCGATCCCCTCTCGATCAGAACAACGCACTTCTGTGGATCGCCATGCAGAACGTATCACTGGGAAGAAGTTACTATCCACGACTCCGACATTTTTCTTGATCGCTGCAATATGCGTGCAAATGCATCTCAGGAGTCAGTAGTACGCCTCAGTTCGATCAGTGGTGCAGGGGTACGGAATCTCCCATGCCTTGATTGCTGCGACCCCGCCACGGATCGCTTCGACTACGGAGTACACATGTATTGCTGTCACCGGCACTTTAAATTCGGATCCAATTCGAGAAGGGCATGTATAGTAACACATGAGGCAACATCCCTGCCTCGAGGCCTGGATTATAACTAACCGGCCAGCCCAGCCTCATGTCCATCCGCGCTTACTCAAATGTCTCCCCTACACAAAATTGAAATGCATCTAGATCTAACTTTCGATGCCCGTTATCGCAGGCCAATCATCTTCCAAGGTCTCTGCTCAACTTATGATTATGTTTTGTTCACTAACTACTTTTGTTTCTTGCCACATGACTGTTAGTTCCCTACCAAAATACCTCACTGGCGTTTTTGTTGACGTATCACGCGCTGTGGACGCCATCCGTTCGCCTGCCTACCCAGCTTAAATCCAGTACTACCAAAATGTTGCTAGTTCAGGTCTGTGGAGTGGATGTTGACTCAGATCCACTGCATATATCAGCATATGCTGAGGGATTTCCACGCTGTCTATGCCATCGATCGGTAAGCGCTCGTTCACAAGATAAGACTGAGCATTTATTCACCGGCGCAGTTGATAACATTAGCTGTCAAAGGGGCCTAACGATTGACAGTAGTCTCTGTCACTGCATTTGCACAAACAAAACGTGGTGCGTTATATCGAGATTGATGATCAACCTGTCTTCCCATAGTCACACTCAACCATGAACGTTGGTTGCTGGCTATATGCATCAGTTGGAATGTGAGTCAGTTTACCCTTTCACTCCAATTAGATTCAACGAATCAACAGGGACTAACTTCTACTTTCACCTTATGCGAGGGTCACGCTTGACAAGCGCGCGTGCTTAGGAAGACGATATTCGATAAGCTCCGAACACAAACTTGAAAGCACGTCAATAAGTACGAAGGTGACTGAAAGGGGTGTGAGGTCGTGAACCGATACGGATAATGTATTCATAGCAGCTGCATAGAATATTAATTATAATTACTCGTCATGAAAGTTTCTTCCGCTCGGCTTCTATGAACGCTACAATTTCCTGAACTTTAGGTCGAGCATTGACGTTGGTGGACAGACATTTCAGCCAATACTTCTTCTGACCTTCATCAACGCCGGTGAGCTCGCCGAAGGGCTTTCTTCCTCCTACTATCGCTGCTATCACGTGAAACGCCTGCATCAGCCGGAAGTAAGGTTGTTGACCACAAAGTAGCTTCGGAGTGTCAGACATGCACCATGAACGAAACAAGATATTTACCTGAAGCATGATACAACCATGAGAATATACATCTGCGGGCTTTGTTGGCTTTGTTGGCTCCCCTTCTGAATCGGGTAGAGCGACCATTTCGGGGGCCATCCAACGCACATTACCCGCGTGGCAGGAATTGAATGTAGGGTTTCCCGATTGTGCGAGGATCATTGAGAGACCGAAGTCTGCGAGGCAAAGCTTGTCGTCACTATTGATGAGTATGTTGGTCTAAATTCATGATATCGTCATCATTCAAACACACTAGTCCTGCAAACGATAAGATATCTACCGGTGTCAAATCGCCATGGACAATGTCCTTTTCATGCACTAAGGGGCTGTTTCAACCTGAACCGTGCGTGAAAAATTGGAATCACGTACAATACTTGAGACCAGATGCTATTTGGCGTGACTGCATTGCTTGAGATTCAGCTAGTCTTTTCAAACGTAAGCGCTTACCATGTCCAGCTTCTGGGATTTCGAAAGCCGGGTTTGTTGTTTCAGGTAGTTATCGAGAGACCCTTTCGTCATCCATGATGAAACGAATGCTGGTAAGACTCCGAAACCAGTTGTAATTCCGCGAAGTGAGAGGACATTATCATCTTTCAATTGGGCCCAGACGTAGGCCTCGCGTCGTATACCCTTTCAACCAGAAATAAGTGACGTTAATATGCTGTAATGTAAGACCTTACCCATGCAGCCTTTTCCAACGGCGCCGTTTGACTGGTGTCAGCGACCCTCACTACCTTGATTGCGACCTATAAATTTCAAACGAATCAATGTGGATGCATGCGTGGTTGGAGTTAGGCTCACTGTGAGAGGGGGATTACTAGAAGAGGTAGACCAGATGCATTTCCAGACATCGCCAAAGCCACCGGTGTAATTAGGAGCATCCTCGGTTTTCCTGAGTTGCGCCTTTGGAATCTCTTTGACCGGAGTCTTGAAATCAACGTTGTGTGGTGGCATCTTTATTTGTCTTGGATGAGTGTGAGTTCAAGTGATATATGTCGAATGGCCAATACAACTGGGGTATAAGTACGGGAGCGTTCTCCGTAAAGGACAGATAACAGATATAGATGATAAGCACATCTCCTGATCAAACGAGTATAACGCAGGTTATCGATGTTCGATGAAGAACATCACACCAGCAAGCGCCTGCACTTGATCAAGTTCCGTGCATAGTCGGAGGCTCGGTCGACCGGTCGACCGAGGGCTAGAACGCTCAGGGCTCATCTATGGACCACGGACTTTTCAGATTCCATCGATTCCCGTCAATCTGCGTGCGAGGACGGTGTCTGTCCGATTTTTACTAGGTCATCTGATGACATACTTGTCCGAGTTGAGGAGCCAAGCCAGTGAGGACAGTAGGGTGGCTTTTGACACCATGTACTATGACCTGCTTTTGGGAAAATATTTTTGACATGTGATGAAACATAGTAAACGAACGAACGAGTCTTAGCACAGCGGCATGTTATCATAAGCGTTTAGCTGCAGTCGAAGTTAGAACATCCGAGTCATGATTCAGCTGAGCGTTGCATGCATATTATTAGTGATACAAACAAGAAAAAAATAAAGGCTTCACACCTTTTATTTGACAGTGCGAGCTCGAGCTCTGTAGGATATTCATCATGACGAAAAGTAACTAGCTTAATAGTATGTAATCAAAGAACTTGACGTCACACGTCGTTGTCACACAAAATTCAATGTCTTAAGTATTCCTCAGGAATCAGGATCGACATCCGACTCATCGATATCCAGCGAATGACCATTTCAACGAGCATTCGGGCATTCTTAAACTGTTACGGTGCTTCTTTCCATTCCAATTCAGCACCCACAATTCCTTCATGTCCAAACGCTGCAGCGAAGTTACTGTCTACTACAAGAGAACTTTTACATCTTACGGATACAACACTCGCTTTTCCCGGTTTATAGACCATGTCGTTATATATCTGCGAAAATGGCATAGGCTACTCCGAGGATTTTCACACCGGCAGAGAGCAGAAATAATGCCGCCTGTACCATGCACCAACACCCAGCATTCAATGCAATGTCCCACAATTCCGTCGACTTTTTTCGAACTGACTGGATCCAAGGTATAAAATCTTTTAATTTATCGGTGAGTCTCGGCTCGCACCGCGAGTCCTCATACTCACTGTATTCTTGCTAAAGCATAATGTTTTGTACGTCCAAGGCGCATGGTCACGTACTTCATCAGTTACACCACGACCGTTGACGCTATATAATCTTAATACCATATTAGGGAGCTCGCTATGAACAGGAGGAGTCAACCTGAAGACATGGCTCATCACAGTAGGCACCAGGACGGGAAGAGTCGAAGGAGGATCTAGTCAGACGGACCTGGATGGTGATTGCGACTCTTGAAGCTACAATAAGCTTTGTCCATTCTGCTCATGAGTCTGCATTCAAGGGATCTTGGGGCAGATCTTGTCGTAATCCGGTAAGACGCACGCAAGCCCTTCGGATCTAAGCGTATGTTGACCGGTACGTCTTATTTGATACCCGACAGGATATGCACTAATTTATAAAGTCTGATGAACAGTCGGACTTATCCGCAGACATGTGCCCAACCTGCCCCAAGCTATCTATGAGTACACAAGCTTCCACGACACGTTGCATCGGTTATGCCCTCAGTCCAACAAGCATGGCTCACGTTCAATTTCAGCCAACACGCGGGGCACCTACTGCTCGGTCACCCCTCAGTCATGCCCAGAACCACCATCTTTTGGGGGAAACTCCAAACGTGCAGTCCCTGTCGAGCACCACAACATGTCACTCACTTCAGAGGTGTCTCGCATCCCGACGTTCTCTTGTTTGCTCTCAAACATCTGAAGGATCATTCGTATGGAAGACCTCGGAAGATCAAACTCACCTCCATCTACAGAGATTTCCGATATCACTGCTTTTCAATTTCAACTAGACGGGTATGGAAGAAGGAAATTCTGTCATTTCGGACGTATTCTGATTGTTCATTGTAGTCCATGTCTTTACCAACGCTCTTAGTGTTCGACATCAGTTGTTGTGTAATCCTTGTGCTTTATTGTACGAACGAGTGAACAGTTCGAGGTGGAATTGATTGCCTAATGCAGGGAGATAGACGCCGTGTGTGACTGTTGTGTCATAAGCCACAGGAGCCCTCGCTTCGTGTTTCTTCACTGTTATCTCTCACAGTACAGCTTTCATCATAAACCAGATCACCTCTACTCCAGGACGCACACTAAGATCTCCCAATGGCAACTATTGACGCTCAGGTCCTCAGGGAAATGATTAAACAATTTCGAGTTCTTATCATAGGAAGAGCAAACGCAGGCAAAACGTCCATCCTTCACAAGGTCTGCAATACCGCGGATGAACCAGAAATTTACGATACCGAAGGACACAAGGTACGATCTATGTGATATGTGATGCACGGATTTATCGCTGATCAATTCTGGATAGTTCGATGCGGCCGTCGTGGAATCATCGATCAAGGTGCTTGCACAATTTTCCCTGCAGGCATACATGCGCTGACGGACGATCAGCGTGGAAATCACGACATTAGAAACGAGATGGTGTTCAGAAGCAATCCAGGTTTCGTCTTTCACGACTCATGTGGGTTTGAAGCGGGTTCTGAAGAAGAATTCGAGAACATGAAAAAATTCATCTTAGAACGGGCAAAAACGACAAAATTGGGGGAGCGAATTCATGCTATCTGGTATGTAACTCCCTTCTGACATTCGGCGCTTGTTGATTTCCATCAGGTATTGTGTTCCAATGGACGACCATTGTCGAACATTCCAAGGATCGGAGGAGAAGTTCTTCTCGGAGTGCGACACTGGGCAAAGCGAGTTTTCAGGTCTATTTTCTTATGCTTTGCTTGGACTAAATGATCCGTCTTCAGTTCCTGTGATTGTGGTATTCACCAAGTTTGAAGCTTTACGTCCAATCGCGTTCGGAGAACTCAAGAAGCAACTGAAAGGGGCATCAAGAGAAGAATTCTCAAGCAGGATTGCTCAGCGGGTCGAAGAATTGTTTACTAACACAAGTGTCTTGGATCGGTTATGCGATCCTGAAAACCGTGCACATCCTAAGTCCCATGTGCGCTTAGAGAGTAAGTGATTCAGACTGACTCATGCCACATCAAGGTTGATATTATTCACTATGCTAGATATGCACAAACCGGATACAAACTGCAATCTTCTACTGGAACGCACCACTCTAGCATTGGACAACGAAGAATTGCAATTGTGCTTGATATCGACACAACAGTCAAACCTGGAGCTTTGCATCAAGTGTGCCGTCAGGTGAGTCGCAGAGTTGCAAGTCACATATTTTACTTCCATCACCTTCTAGAGCACTCGTCAGCCATGCGCACCAGCAATCCGAGCCAATCGATTATGAAGTTGATCAGTATGAAATTGCTCAGTGGTTCCCACATCTGAAAGTAAGACGAATATTGATTCAGTCTGACGATACCCTGGTAACACTCATAAATGGTAAATATCGAAGTGCTGGAACTGTAGACGATCTGATATTTTTTTCCTTGATTGCAGTTGTCCATTGTTAACAGCTGGTAAGCTTGCGGTTTATGAAGCTCAAACAGCATGAACAACACTGATAGTTAGCTCCTGTTCGCCTGTTGACAGAACGTAAGTGCCTTGATGGCTTATAGTCCTCGACCAATGCTCATGATCTCCATCCCTTGCTGCTGCTCGCCTGTTGACAGCCCGTAAGTGCCTTGATCGTTTCCGGTCCCCGACCGATGCTCATGATCTCCATCCCTTGCTGCTGCTCGCCTGTTGACAGCCCGTAAGTGCCTTGATGGTTTCTGGTCGTCGACTGATGCTCATGATCCCCATCCCTTGGTACTGCTCGCCTGTTGTCAGGAAGTAAGTGCATTGAATGGTTTCCGGTCCTCGACCGATGCTCATGATCCCCATCCCTTGGTACTGCTCGCCTGTTGGCAGGAAGTAAGTGCATTGAATGGTTTCCGGTCTTCGAGCGATGCTTATGACCCCCATCCCTTGCTGCTGCTTGCCTGTTGACAGAGAGTAAGTGCCTCGATGGTTTCCGGTCCTCGAGCGATGTTCATGATCCCCATCCCTTGCTGCTGCTCGCCTGTTGACGGAGAGTAAGTATCTCAATGGTTTCCGGTCCCCGACCGATGCTCATGATCCCGATCCCTTGCTGCTGCTCGCCTGTTGACAGAGAGTAAGTGCCTCGATGGTTTCTGGTCCTCGACCGATGCTCATGATCCCAATCCCTTGCTGCTGCTCGCCTGTTGACAGAGCGTAAGTGCCTTGGTGGTTTCCGGTCCCAGATGCTCATGATCCCAATCCCTTGCTGCTGCTCGCCTGTTGACAGAGAGTAAGTGCCTTGATGGTTTCTGGTCGTCGACTGATGCTCATGATTACCATCCCTTGCTGCTGCTCGCCTGTTGATAGTACGTAAGTGCCTTGATGGTTTCAGGTCCTCGGCCGATGCTCATGATCCCCATCCCTTGGTGCTGCTCGCCTGTTGACAGAACGTCAGTGCATTGATGGTTTCAAGTGCTTGACCGATGCTCATGATCTCCATCCCTTGCTGCTGTTTGTTTGTTGACAGCACGTAAGTGACTAGATAGTTCCTGATCCTCAACCCATGCTGACAATCGCTGCTGCTCGCCTGTTGACAGAGAGTAAGTGCCTCTATTATTTTCTGCCTGTGATCCATGTGCAGAAATCTTACATTTGTTTTTTCGGCAGGTGGTCAGTGGCTTTATCATATCTTGTCTCGAAATGATACTGAATAATATAACTTGTGTTCATAGCCTGATGTGAGCATCTTCTATTCTATCAGACGAGTCGAATCACGGTTGCTCATGTAATACATAGTTCGTTGAGTACCCCTCCCTGATGGCTTATTTTCCATATTCACATATCTTGTATATTCTCTTGCTCTGCACAGAATGTGAGTCGTTTTAACCTCATACTGTGAAGCATTAAATGTGTTGACCATTTTGACTGGTTCTTTCACTCTGTAGGATGTGAGTATATTTCAATCGCTCCAGGATCCTAGCTATCTAATCCCTTGTATCCATGATTTATTCACAGAATGTGTGTAAATCATGTACTGTCTGGATCCTATATTATTCCACTGACAAACAATCTTATTGAATCAGCTTGTACGTTCATGGATGATATATCTTCACCGTTACATAGTGGTGCTCACTTGGTTCCAACTCTTGACAGTTTGTAAGTTACCCGTACACACCTGTCATTGTCCACAATCTGGTGGTTGATTGTTTACAGCTGTCACGGTTCACCAAATAGAATGTGCGTCTCTGTTATTGACCACATGTCAATGTGTCACCTCATGATTCTGGCATTCCTCTCCCGCAGGATGCAAGTACTTTTCTCTGTGGGGTCGATTCTGATACCCACACCTTCAATCTGTTTCCAGGGAAATACCGAGAGAAGTGACATTATCCGCGTCCTTCAGCCTTTGGTAGGTTGGTTTTGCTCCGCATCAATCCTCAGCGCTGTAAGACTGTGCAACAGGCTGCCAAGAGATCATTGTTTACTGTTGCTACAAACAGAATCATGCATACTTGCATTGGTTAGTTTGCCACCACATGACCAGTTGTAGTTCTCATAATAGGAAGCAGCTACTATCATCGTCCTTGAATACTCTGCCTTTTTGCCGGTCAAGAACTGGAACAAGCTAAAGAGCATTGAGTCTGCCGTGGAATATTACCTGGAATCTCCGACAGTCATCGCTGTGGAGAAAGGAGCGAAAGATATTTCTCGTCAAGGCTATGGGGGAGAGGAACTAGAGAAGAAGATTTTTGAGTTCATACTCGAAAATCGCATGTGTACGTCCCTCATTTCGTTGCGAACTCGAAGTTAAACAACTGTCCATAGCAAAGGACTTGGCAGCAAATAAGTAGATGATTCTCGAGCCAAGTTTACCACTTCGTTCTGCGGTATACCCATACTATGCGCTCCTGTTGTGTACGATATATTACCAGCACGCCAACTTCAACTATCGAACGGTGCGGGCTGTGATGTCTCCTTATTTTCGATGCTCTTCCCCGTGTTATGTACTACACTCGACACTTCAGCTTCACCTGCTGAACGCTGCAGACTGTATAGGGTTTTAACACCTAGTTTTCGCATCTCAGCATATCGCGTTCTGTTTTGTACTATTTAGACTCAGGCTTGCGCTCGTCAAATAATTGCCCTTCATTCTTATCTTCGATCATGAGAATTCGAGAACCAGCTTGGTATGCTTCAATGCCGAGGCAGACGGGTATGACGACTTACGTCGGGACAGCACGCCGCGTGCGGGAGTAAGTCACGTATATGAAACTCTGGGAGACCGTGGTGGATTTTAAACAAACAAATCATCCAAGAGGCAATCACAGCATTGTATCGTCGTCTCGAGGAAGGGAAAGATATCGGACAGAACACCAAGTGTGGGTCCAAATGATACGTCGAATGGAAAATACAACGGGGGTACAGGAGCGGTCACAGATAACAGATATAACACGAGTATAACACGATCAATATTTAATGTGTGGGATATCAGCAAGCGCTTGTACTTAGTAAGGTTCCGTGCGTAGAGTTTCAATCACAGCTTTTCGGATAATCTGATGCACACGTTTAAATTTGTCAGAGTCGATGAGCCAAAAGGCCACGCCGGTGAGGACGGTAGCACGGCTCTTGACCACATGCTTGATTTCGGGCAAATATTTTGACACCTGTGACACAGCATAAACTTTGAACGTTCAAGAACCAGCACAGCAACTTTATGGTCGGCGTTTGACTGCAGTCGAAGTTTCGATAGAAAAGAATATGATTCTGAGCATAGCCCGCTAGTACACGTCACGGCAGCTGCGGCGTAGGCTATTATGTGGCAGTGCGGAGTCGTGCTCAATGAGTGACCAACTTAGGTTCACAGGTTGACCGAAGTGCTGTAATAATCGAAGTCGATCTTGGAACTACTAGTTCACAGCTCCAATACGATCACCTGTTATCATTGCGGATGAGTCACGCTCGTTAATTTTATCGTCGTCTGGTAACTCCGGTTCACCACCTTCGTCACCATTTAGCATCCGTCTCTACTTATTCCCCCCACTACACGCATTGTCCCGCTAGCATTTGTTTTAGCGCCGACATATCAACACCATGCTGATGGACCACGGGTATGTAATGGTTTGAGAGACGAACGACTCAGAAGAACAAGACTACGTTGACACTCTTCTCCTGAGTTGCTACCATAAACATAAAGGACCGATCGAATAGCTGTCCTCGTACACTATAAAGTGGAAACTGAAAACGAGCGATCGATACTTGTCGTATAGTTTCCATTATTATGATCGCCGTTGATGACATATGTCACCAGACAGAACGCAGTGACTGCGCGGAAGATCATGCTCTGAGAGGAAAAGCCGGCTATCATCATCGCTGGAGATGAAATGCATGACGGATCATAGAAAATACTAAATAACAGAAGAACTCACCAAGTATGAAACAATTCAGGGACTAGACAACAAAGGATACAGGCGTGACTATTGATAACAGGTAGGACAAGGCAAAATAGCTGCCTTGCTCGAGTTGCTGATCATATTTAGGTCAGCTGGTGTCAGAATCCGAACGGGAATAAGACTTACTTCTTGACACCACCACCGATCGGTGTGTTGCCAACGTATTGTGCTCAAGCCAGACGTCACTATTGCGATCACGGACAGCTTGAGGGATATAAATAATAGCAGACGGGGATGTTATAGTCGAAGTAGTATGGCACGGGAGAGCTCGTGCTGACCAAAGCAACACTTATGGCGAGGAAGACACTTGGAGTCGCAATATGTCACAGGCCAGTTTCGTCGAAAGCCAAGTGTGTAAAGCGCCAAGTCAGGTGATATTTGGCATGAGCGAGTGAGTACAATATTTACTAAATTCATTGATTCATTGAAATGGCGTTCAAAACACGCATTGTCTGCCCTATAGCTTAGCTTGGCTTATGTCCTGTGTCCTTGTCCAGTGTGCACATTGGAATCAGTGGCATGAACAATCTATTTACTACAATGTGTTAGTATAGACCACGAACGGAACCGCATCAACCGACCGACAAGTTCCGCGACATCGAAGACATCCCCTCGTGCTGTTCCTACTGGCGATCGATACTTGTGATATATCTCCATATATTTTCCATCACCATTATCGCAACGTTGACGAGATATATCGCTAGACAGAACGCAGTGACGGCACGGCAGACAGTGCTTTGAGATGAAAAGCCGGCTATCAACATCGCTGGGGGTAAAATGTATGAAGGATCATAGAAAAACCAAATAACGGAGTAACTCACCAAGTATGAAGGAATTCAGGGACGAAAAAACGAGCAATGTGGGCATTACTATTGATAGCAGATAGGAGAAGATAAAATAGCCGCTTTGCTGGAGTTGCTGGTTACATTCGAGTCAGCCGGTGTAATCAGTATGGCGGGAATAAAATTTACTTCTTGAATCCAGCGACGATCGATATATTGCCAACGTATCGTGCTCGAGGCAGACGTTATTGTTGCGATCATAGCCAGCATAAGTGACACAAACAACGAAGAGTACGAGCCAATTGTTGTATAATCAAACCATGGCGCAGGAGATCCAACACTTAGCAAAGCAATGTTGGCGGCAAGGAGGACACTTGCCTTTGCGAGTATGTTAGACTTCAGCACCAGTTCGCAATGTGGATAGCTTACCGCGCCAAAAGTGGTGGCAAGGATAGTGATCAACTTGTTCCTAGATGCTTCGAAGGCTTCATCTGATTGCAGAGAAATATAGTGATTATCGAATGATGGGTTTCCAAACGCCAGAAAACAGAGTAATCTCGTCGCAAGGGATATTGAACGATGAACTTCGGGGAGGGCCCGTTGTTCTTGGCCAGATCCTTCGTTGTGAGAAATCACGGTGTCACTGACTCCAGTATGGGAAGGCATGGTACCAGTGGTCTGTAGGCTGAATAACGTATCAAAGTTATAAAGGAAAAAATGGTGCAAGTTATCATACAGGGAAATGCCTGTGATAGATCCTGTTATTATTAGTGTCCCAGGAGTGTGGACAATTGCGACACTGCGCTGTAACATTGATGCAGGTCCTAGGACACAGCGTTGATGTTTTAATTGCATGTTAACGTTCTCGAAGGATGCAATATTAATGCTGTGAGATAGGCTGTTCGTCCGCATGTCTTCTATATTCGTTAATCATAGATCGAAAACCGTTGAGCCTGAAAATCCAAACCCCGTGGAATTCCCGATATCTAATACAGGAAGCAATATACGTGATGGACGAAGTAAGCGTGGGACAAACAGCCTCAGTGTCATTGTCCGTATTTGCTTGGGGGTTTTATGCATCACAGCACAGCATGCCTATCTTATCCACCCTTCGTATATAAGTATGTTAGGTCCAAGTATACCAATTAATCCTCTCAGCTCAGACTAGCTCGAATCTATCACTGCAAATTGTATTTGTGCTATGAGCAACGTAGGAGTCCTTTCGCGCGACTTGAAGTATGCTTGACCTTTTCAGTTCACAGGTGAATAAGGAAGACCTTGCAGAACATCCTCTTCCCGAAGCCCTTCGTCCCACGTCCCTTGCACTGAGAGTACTCTGTTTTCTGGCACTTGGACGCCCAGATTTTGATGATCATTGGACATCGCTGCAATCAGAGAGAGGCTTCGAAACCGTTAGGACCAGGTTGTGCTCTGGGCTAACCAGCACTTTCATCACGGTAAGCTATCCAACTCCACGCCCGTTGCGAACCGAAGCCGACGCTCACGTGCACTCACAAAGGCAAGTATCCTCGCTGTCAGTGGTGTCTTCATCAGTACGGCCTCTCCTGTGCCATACTTTGGCAATCCATCACCCGTTTCCTATTGTCTGGACTTTATTTCACTCATGTTGGCTATGATCGTGATGTTGACGTCCGGCTCGAGTATCATTAGTCGTCTACACAGCGATCGGCACTGGATTCAAGAAGTGAGTTTTATTCTAGCCCTGAGTATACCAGCTGACCTAAATATAATCAGCAACTCAAGCGAGGCAGCTACTTCGTCTTGTTCTATCTGTTGTCAATAGTCACGCCTGAATTCTTTGTTCTCTGCTCCCTGAATTGTTTCATATTTTGTGAGTTATTCCGTCATCTAGCGCTTTCCATGATCCATTATCCATCATTTCACCCATAGCGATGTTGATAACCGGCTTTTCTTCTCAAATCATGACCTGCCGTGCCGTCACTGCGTTCTGCCTAGTCGCGTATGTCATCAGGATTGGTATGATACTGAGGCGAGCTATGCGTAGGTATGCGACTTTGGACTCTGGCAGCCCGCTTCGACTATGATACCCTTTTTTTTCATTTGTCATCTCGGACTAGACTTGTGACCAGCCTGGCTCGTACCATAGACGGGTCGAGTGGCGTAGCCAGGCTGGATCTTGGAGAAGTTTGACAGGCCAAGCACGGAGTTGTAGGTGCCTGTCGAAGTAGCAGTGCTTATATGTACTAGTTCTATGCGCTCAGACGCTCATTATGCAATTCATAAATTGTTATCACCGACTACTGTTGTGGCGCTGGCTCGTACACGTCGGATTTCTGGTTTCTCGAGTAAGTGCTATTTGGTGTGGATTTATTTTGTGGTGACAGGTTCGTTGAGTTATTCGGCGAAAAGCCCAGAGTGCTTTTCCGGATCGAAACGAGGTTTCGGTGAACTGTGTTCCCCTTATTAGGTGATGGCACGTAAGCAAAGCAGTGCTGTCAACGTTCCATAGTTGACGACTGGATCTCAATCGTCCATCATGGCACCCTTCCTTGAAACAGTCAAGGTAAGCTCAAGGCTCACGTTGACGATGATTCACCGATAAATCTTTTTCTAGTCGTTTAAAGACGTGCCCATCACCGACGATGGTGTCAATACTGTCGCATTCCTCGAAGGTGGCGATGGTGTCGTTCGCATGCTTAGTGCGTATCACTACACCATTCACTGCATCGTCTGATCCATAATTTCAGAGGAACTCACTAGCCTTATGAGTTCGGTTGGCTCTGGAGCATTCTCACCCGTCATCAACGACATCCAGGGTAACATCACAGTAGGCGTCTCCAGGCAAGCGATCGACGATCAAATTACTCATCCAACTTTTCTATCAGAAAGTTCGTGCACGATACGATGCAGTTCCCTCACAGTCCGCGACGTTGGAGCAGCTGGTGACCAATGAGAAGAACAACAAAGTGGGAAGCGCGACAGAGGGCCTCATGTGGCTGCTCCGGTCCCTTGCGTTCACGGGAAAATCCCTTCAGCATGCACAGAGCAACCCATCAGAGGATCTCAAAGTCGCCTTCACGAAGGGGTATGATCTCACCCTCGGGCCTATTCACCGTGGTTCTGGATTCTTCAGTATTCAAGGAGCTATCATGAAAGCGGCAGGCTTGATGTTCAGCGTTCGTCAAACATTACTCACAATCATGGTTTAATTCTAACGTTGTGCGTTGATGTAGACTGCGATTGGATACTGCCCCCCTCGCAAGAGCTTCTACGAGAAGCTTGCAGCCAACCCAAATGGAGAGCCATGCTCGCAGGAGCTACTTGACAAGCAGCTCAACGATTGGATTACTGGTCTGGATACCATTATCACGAGGATGGACACGTTCTACACAAAGGGGAAGCATGGAGAGATATTCAAGTCTGCGAAGTCATAGATCAGCATATCGGCAATAAACTGCGCATTGTGCATTGTACGGATGAATCATCAGTGGTGTGCGTCATCGGACTCTTCTTTTTTTTTTGCAAACATGTGGCCTTGAAGCTTGGAGTACTATTAATCTTCGAGATCGCTGTCAGGAAATGCGTGTTTTGTTCACTTAGTGCCCTGCCGTCTCCCGAAACAAGTCATCCATGTAAATCAGACATGCTCGTTAGCTCGGTGGATCGAGTATCAGTACTCGTATGAGGTGCGTCCGAATCAATCATAAACGTTAAACCATAAAATCAACACGTCCAAATCAGCTAAATCGACAAGATCGCGCTTACTGACATTGACCACTTTCATTCGTACCACACAGATTACGGAGCAAACGTACGGAAAGCACATCGTTTTGAGGAAGGTGCCTCTGGATCTCGCAAGTTTGAGCCTGTTGGTCGTAGAAATGAAGAATACGACCGGAAACGGCCGCTCTCGTTGATAAGTCTGAAGTTGCGATCATCCACTTCGCGCTTGACTCTGCTAGGCCGTTAGGGGAAGTGAGTATAAGGGGTGAGGTTAGGGAACTGGAGCTTGGAAGAGCTGAGTGTGTAGATTTGAGGCGTATATGCTAATTGATTCAGGCAGTTGGCTGAATTGACAAGTTTACAATGTCATTTTATGCGGTGCACAGCCGTGACAAGGTGTTACACTGTGTTCAGCAAAGACCTGTTTGGCATACTTTTTACAGCGCGGCAGGGATTTCTTTTCCGCATGCTCCTCGTCGCTGTAAAGTAGGTATGTAGTGACTACGCGTTGTGCAAGATGACGGAATAACTGTCCTTTAGCTGAAATGTTCCGATAATCAAGAATACTTCGTTGCTGCGATGGGGCATGCCACAAGTATGAATATTTGATCTATGCACAATGATATTTTGTTACACTATTTGTAACTGGAGTTGCAGGCTGGAGGAAAACTCAAGACACGGGGTATACGTACGAAACTCTAATGTTCAGTTCTCCTCATCTCCATCATAACCCCTTCCTCATTCCCACTCCAAATCCCTTCCCGGGACCAATCCCGATCTCCTTCCCCGTATTATCCTTCATCGCTCGAACGCCCCAAAACGCAAACCGACACGTTGACCCGCTCCCATGACCTGCTTTTCTGTACATCTGGTCGTAGCTGACGCTGAAGGAGAAGTAGCCTTCAAAAAGTTCCTTTTTCACAGCTTTGCTCGTCTTTTTGCCTGGGTTCGCTTTTGTCGAAGAATCTGCTGCCTCGCCGACGCAATCAACTGTTGTTCCATCGCCAACATTCTCACACTCTCCTACCTCGCCCTCCCCAACCCACACGCGTTTCATCTTCCATATTCCCTTTGCGTTCTTGACTCCACATTGAGGAGGGAGCCCCGCTTGGCCAATGACGCCCGGCAACACAGGACTATGATCAGGGGCCAGGAAGGAAGCGCGTTCGTTCGAGGTGAACGTGAGTTCTGCGCGATGTTTCAAATTACTTATCAGCACATCAAAAGGGCGCTCCATCATAGGATCGAAAATAGAAATGCTCTCTGCTCTACCTGTGTCGGAGCTGAGCGAGAGGAAGCACCGAGCAGTATAGTCGTGCTTGGACTGGTAAGCGAGGATTGTGTCGTATACTGCGGCGTAGTCGGGGGAAGTGCTTCCCGGTGGGAGGTAGGCTTTGATGAGGAAGGGGAGGTACATGCCATAGAGGTCGAAGTTGCCTGAGAATATGGCGGGAGGATGGGCATTCAATGCGTGAAGGGATTTTGGGAGAGGTGGGGGGATCATAGCCATCAGTGGCTTGTGCAAGACGAGTCAGCGGGTTTCGTCTTTGGACCGAGGCTGGCGGGTAAACATACCTTTTCTGGTGGCGGCGTCGGTGTTCGCACTGGCCGGACGCGGGCGGTTTGACTATTGTTGGGGGTTGGAAGTGGGACGGATGGTCTCGAGCGTTTTTCAGGGCGCGATTTTGTAGGGACGGCGGATCCTGAGAGCGCACGGGCGTTCATGAATGGAGTCCCGCGTGATGCTGAAGGTTGGCGATGTGGTTTTGTGAGACCGCCCGAGGAGGATGGTTGGAGGATCTCGGAAGGAGAAGGGGGTTCGCTGCGTGAATATGAGGATGATTTAGGCTGTACCACTGGTACGCGTAACATGTTAGCAGTGCCAACGGGTGATGGAATCATGGATGTATGTGATGGTGCAACGATATCGTTTTGGAAAGTGACTTGGACGCGTCGTTGTGTCACGTGGTCAAGAAATCAACTCGCGTGTGCAATTCTTCCGACGCCCATGTCATGTGGAATCTGATATCTGAAATTGTACGCATGCACCTGTTCTGAATTTGTCGGCGCTGATATTAATCTCCAAAAAAGAACTGCTATTGACCACATGAGCGTGCTGCGCTCAGCACGTGTTCAACTACTGTCTCCTTCTATCAGTACGCACACCTCCAGACCCGGATCATCTGCCCCACAGTATAAACTTCTTGGGAACATGAATCCCCACATTGTCATCGGCGGTCGCCGCGTATCCCTCATCTCTCGCGGTCTTTGTTTCCAATATGATGGCTCGCGTCTTCTGTCGACCCATCGAGAAAGCTCACAAGGACTCTGGACTCCCATATGGAATATTGCATATCCTATCATGATTAACCAACCAACGATTCATCCTCTAAATTGCAATATCCGACTTATCGTAGCAGTTTTCACTGCTACTCCAGACTTGCTCCACGAAAACCATAAGAGACACGGCAAATTCTCGGTATCGGAGAAACCTCGGAAATGTCACGTGTGGACTTGATAGTACCAATGAACGGTATATATGAGAGCACGGAGAGCAGACAAGTCCAGTCCATTCCTGCCTTTCGTCCTTATCGCACTCACAGACCTGTGAGAAGCTAGACTCGTCGTTACAATCCAGATCTCACTTGGACTCAAAACCTGTCATGCCTTGGTCAGATTTCGCAAATGCAGACGTGGATGATATCGTCGAGAAGCTCACTACAGATGAGGCTATCCTTCTCACCGCTGGTGTTGGCTTCTGGCACACACATGAGATCGCCCGCCTTGGGATACCCGCCGTGAAGGTCAGCGATGGTCCCAACGGTATGTCAGATCCGCTGCTCCATCAAAACGCGATGATTCAGACGCATATGTGCAGGTATCAGAGGAAATCACTTCTTCATGAGTACACCAGCGAAGTGCCTGCCTTCTGCCACTGCACTTGGAGCTACCTGGGATACAGAATTGATCGAGGAAGTTGGGTTGAAATTGCTCGCAGGCGAAGCCAAACTTAGGGCTGCACCTGTTATTCTTGCCCCAACTTGTAACATCCAACGCGTATGTCTGCTCTTGCCATTCTTTCATGTGCACTCGTTCATGACTAGCGAACCGACTGCAGAACCCTCTAGGTGGCCGTGTAAGTCCCATACCAGAATCCAGCTCAAATCCCATCTGATTTTGTGCTCCATTGTACAGGCCTTCGAGAGTTTCTCAGAGGACCCGCTCCTATCCGGTCTCATTGCGGCCGCGTACGTTAAAGGTGTTCAAAAAGGCGGCATTGGAAGTACAATCAAGCATTTTGTGTATGTCCCTCTACAGTCATCCAATTCCGACCTTGCATAAAATCCGCTTCATACTAATTCGGAATTCATACAGGTGCAATGACAAAGAAGACGATCGTATGGCATATGACTCGATCCTCAGCGAACGCGCGCTTCGCGAGATTTACCTCATGCCGTTCATGCTTGCACAGAAATATGCGAAGCCGTGGTGTTTCATGACTTCGTAAGTTCGGATTTCGTATGGTGATTCTCCTGGAGTACAGGAGAATGACTTCAACACGTACTGATTTGCATTTTCATATTTTAGGTACAACCGTGTCAATGGCACCCACGCCTCTGAGAATAAGCATCTCTTGCAAGACATCCTGCGCGGCGAGTGGGGCTTCGAGGGGCTTGTCATGTCCGATTGGTACGTCTCTATATGTATGGTCGAATAGTGGCTCATGTTGCATACGGTGAGTTAGGTTTGGTTTATTACAGCATAGACTTGAGTATCAATGCTGGTCTCGACCTCGAGATGCCAGGCACCAACAAATGGCGCACCCTTGATCTCATGAACAGGTCTGTTGGCTCAAGGAAATTGACCATGAGGACTGTAAAAGAGCGCGCGCGCAAAGTTGTCGAACTTGCCAAGCGCGTCGCTCAAGACACCGGAAGTCCGTGCATTCATATTCCGTTGCATGCTCTTTATTGATGACAGATGCTCGTAGATCCTCGATGGAGATGGTATCGAACGCACTGTCGAAAGCGCCGAAGACACAGCTCTCATGCGCAAAGTCGCAGCAGAATCCATCGTGTTGCTTAAAAACACCAACGCCCTCCTCCCTCTCAACCCCAACAAGATCAAAAAGATTGCCATTGTCGGAGGAAATGCAAAAGCTGTCGTACTTTCTGGAGGAGGATCAGCGTCACTCAAACCATCGTACTTGTGTCCCCATACGATGGTGTCACCGCTGCGCTTCCTCAAGGCGTAGAAGTTCTCTACAGCGAGGGTGCTAGCAGTACGTGGTTTTATTGTTTGAGAAGAGCTGTGTTTTTATTATTCATTCCCTCAACAGCCTACATGGAGATGCCCACACTCGACTACGAGCTCTTCACACCCTCGGGCGAGCGGGGCTGGATTGGTACGTGGTACGCACATCAAGACGACGAGAGCATGGCTGCACTGAACACGCCCTACTCGACGCGCCTGGTTGACGAGACGAGGATATTCATCAGTACATCCGCACCCAAGGGTATCACAAGACGTTGGACGATGAAACTCGAGGGTGAACTGAAGCCCCGCGAACGCGATTGTTTGTTCGAGTTCGGCTTGACTGTCGCTGGAAGGGCCAAGGTGTGCTACCATATCCACATTGCTATCATTTCACTAAATATTGGAATTTATAGCTCTTTGTCGACGGTCAACTTGTCATTGACAATTGGACACGCCAACGCCGTGGTCAATCCTTCTTCAGCACCGGTTCCATGGAAGAAAAAGGCCGTGTGCCACTCAAAGCCGGCGTCAAACATCGCATCCTCGTTGAGTTCTGTAACGTCCGCGCACCAGCAGACGGTGATGAAGACGAGATGGTGATGGATAGCAACCCCGGCGTTCGTCTTGGTGGTGCAGAGGTGATCGATCAGGATGTAAAGATGGCCGAGGCTGTGGAGATCGCGAAGAAGGCTGATGTGGTTCTTGCTATTGTCGGCCTGAATGCGGATTGGGAGACGGAGGGGTATGATCGGAAGACATTGGCACTGCCTGGTCGTACAGATGAGCTGATTGAGAAAGTGTTAGCGGTGAACCCCAACACTGTTGTCGTGACCCAATCCGTGAGTGCAATCGAGATGAGGTTTTGGCTCCCGTCGAATTGACTACGTGTTTACGCTAGGGTTCATCTATAACGCTTCCGTGGGCGGATTCAGTTCCTGCGATCCTTCATTCGTGGTACTTGGGTAACGCGACTGGCGACGCAATTGCGGATGTTCTGTTTGGCAAGAAGAACCCGTCGGGCAAGTTGTCCTTGACTTTCCCCAAGAGATTGGAAGATGTCTCTGCCCACGGACACTTCAACTCTGAAAACGGTGTCCTCCGTTACGGCGAGGATCTGTTCGTCGTAAGTTCGATCCATTATTAGATGATGTTGTTTTACGCTCAAGTCCTTTGGCAGGGCTACAAACACTTCCATCATAGAGGCATCAAACCACAGTTCTCGTTCGGGTGAGTAGTTCAGTTCAAGTAGACAGAAAGCCGTAGTTGATTGATTTCGCATCGACAGTCATGGTCTCTCCTACACGACCTTTTCTTACTCGAACTTGACACTCTCCGAGGCAACTGTCTCGAACGGCGAATTCAGCCTGAGCGCCACCGTGACCGTGACCAACACCGGCAAGTTCGCAGGTTCCGAAGTCGTGCAATTGTACGTCTCGATGCCCACCACGTCTGATGTGACGCACCCGCCGTTGCTCCTTCGCGCCTTCCGCAAAGCCAAAGACCTCCAACCAGGACAAAGCGAGAAGGTGACGTTGACGCTGGACAAGTATGCTGTGTCGTTCTGGGAGGAGAGGATCGAGAGGTGGGTGGTCGAGAAGGGCGTTTATGGCGTCAAGGTGGGCAGTAGTTGTGATGAATTGCCATTGGTTGGCAGCTTTGAACTTGGGAAAGGGTTCGAGTGGAACGGCTTGTAAGCTTGTAGCGATGCAGATGTATTTTTGTAAAATCACGATTGTGTTCGTTTGCATGCCCTTTCTAAGCAGGGATGCTCATACGAAGCCGGACTGCGAGGCCAGAGAGCAGACCGTGATTCTAATGAACACCAAGCTCGGTATTCATCATAGTATTTAATAAGTAGCTCCTGCGCAGAAACACACTTGAAGATAGACTGAGTAAGGACCTCGAGAAGTTCTATGGTTTTTCATCGACACAACAAAAAGCAATAGAACTTGTCGAGTTCGATGTTAGTTAACCTATCGTTCTTGCCCTCGTGCCAAATGCATTCCTCGCATTAGACCAAACGCCATGAGCGTTGGGCAGCGACTATCTAGCAGCATTCTCTTGAGTCATATCCACCACCATCTGTAGGCGCTAGCGAGACGCGTTCAGTAAGTCTCATAGAACAAAAAGTACGGAGGCGTGGTGTGAGACGGTACGAACTATAATACGAGACCATGAGATTAGGTAACAGAGCCGGGGAATGGACGCGCGGAGAGGTCGAGAAGCAAGAATTCGCCAAAACTGTTGCGTTACATGTGGTATCGATGTCAAGAAGGTAATACGAAGTCTAAAAGGTAAAAGGACTTAACGCCGACACCATCTTAGGTGGACTATAGGGTGATAATCAGCGTGAAGGAAAGAGGCGCAATATTGACAAACAAAACACCTAAAGGTCGTGACCAGGCAAGTAATTTTCTTGGACATGGTGGGAACACTTTGAGCGATGATAATATAGGACATAGTAAACATAGGGTATATCCTCCAGGCTGTCGATAGGCAGGGGAATGTTCCAAGAGGAATATCCTTGGCGTGTGC